>NC_092094.1:32405154-32460154 GCF_045679555.1 Salvelinus alpinus | reverse complement strand
GAATGAAATTTTTCTGATGTGATCACCATTTGCCTCATGCAACGCATCTCCTTCGCATAGAGTTGATTAGGCTGTTGATTGTGGCCTGTGGAATGTTGTCCCACTTCTCTTCAATGTCTGTGTGAAGTTGCTGGATATTGGCGGGAACTGGAATACGCTGTCATGCACATCAATCCAGAGCATCCCAGGCATGCTCAATGGGTGACATGTATGGTAAGTACAGTATGCAGGCCATAAAATAACTGGGAAATGTACAGTTCCTTGCGACATGGGGCCTTGCATTATCATGCCAAAACATGGGGTAAATTGCCATATGATAAAATGCAATTGTGTTTGCTGTGCCTAGCTTATTGCCTGCCCATACCACAATCCCAATGCCACCAGGGACACTCTGTTCACAACTTTGACATCAGCAAATAACCCGTCCACATGACGCCATATACGTGGTCTGCGGTTGTGAGGCCGGTTGGACATACTGCCAAATTCTCTAAAACGAAGTAGGAGGCGGCTTCTGGTAAAGAAATGAACATTAAATTATAAGGCAATAGCTCTGGTGGACATTCCGGCAGTCAGCATGCAAATTGCACACTTCCTCAAAACTTGAGACATCTGTGGCATTGTGTTGTGTGACAAAACTGCACATTTCAGTGTAGCCTTTTATTGTCCCCAGCACAAGGTGCACCTGTGTAATGATCATGCTGTTTAATCAGCTTCTTGATATGCCACACCTGTCACGGATTATCTTTGCCAAGGAGAAATGCTAATTTACAGGGATGTAAACAAATTAGTGCCCCAAATCTTTTGAGAAATAAGCTTTTTGTGTGTATAAAACATTTCTAGAATTTTTGATTTCAGCTCATGAAGCATGGGATCAACACTTTAGTGTTGACAGAGATGGCCGCCTCGCTTCGCGTTCCTAGGAAACTATGCAGTATTTTGTTTTTTTATGTGTTATTTCTTACATTGGTACCCCAGGTAATCTTAGGTTTCATTAAATACAGTCGGGAGGAACTACTGAATATAAGAGCTACGTCAACTCACCATCGTTACAACCAGGAATATGACTCTCCCGAAGCGGATCCTGTGTTTTGCCTTCCACCCAGTACAATGGATCTGATCCCAGCCGGCGACCCTAAACAACGACGCCGTAAAAGGGGCAAACGAAGCGGTCTTCTGGTCAGGCTTCGGAGACGGGCACATCTCACTCCACTCCCTAGCATACTACTCGCCAATGTCCAGTCTCTTGACAACAAGGTTGATGAAATTCGAGCAAGGGTAACATTCCAGAGAGACATCAGAGATTGTAACGTTCTTTGCTTCACGGAAACATGGCTCACTCGAGAGACGCTAACGGAGTCGGTGCAGCCAGCTGGTTTCTTCACGCATCGCGCCGACAGAAACAAACATCTTTCTGGTAAGAAGAGGGGCGGGGGTGTATGCCTTATGATTAACGAGACGTGGTGTGATCATAACAACATACAGGAACTCAAGTCATTCTGTTCACCTGATTTAGAATTCCTCACAATCAAATGTCGACCGCATTATCTACCAAGGGAATTCTCTTCGATTATAATCACAGCCGTATATATTCCCCCCGAAGCAGACACATCGATGGCCCTGAACGAACTTTATCTGACTTTATCTGACTTTGTAAACTGGAAACCACACACCCTGAGGCTGCATTCATCGTAGCTGGGGATTTTAACAAGGCTCATCTGAAAACAAAACTCCCTAAATTCTATCAGCATATCGATTGTGCTACCAGGGCTGGTAAAACCTTGGATCATTGTTATACTAACTTCCGCGACGCATATAAGGCCCTCCCCCGCCCTCCTTTCGGAAAAGCTGACCACGACTCCATTTTGTTGCTTCCAGCCTACAAACAGAAACTAAAACAGCAAGCTCCCGCGCTCAGGTCTGTTCAACGCTGGTCCGACCAATCTGACTCCACGCTTCAAGACTGCTTCGATCACGTGGATTGGGATATGTTCCGCATTGCGACCAACAACAACATTGACGAATACGCTGATTCGGTGAGCGAGTTCATTAGAAAGTGCATTGACGATGTTGTACCCACAGCAACGATTAAAACATTCCCAAACCAGAAACCGTGGATTGATGGCAGCATACGCGTGAAACTGAAAGCGCGAACCACTGCTTTTAACCAGGGCAAGGTGACCGGAAACATGACCGAATACAAACAGTGTAGCTATTCCCTCCGCAAGGCAATCAAACAAGCTAAGTGCCAGTATAGAGACAAAGTGGAGTCGCAATTCAACAGCTCAGACACAAGAGGTATGTGGCAGGGTCTACAGTCAATCACGGATTACAAAAAGAAAACCAGCCCCGTCGCGGACCAGGATGTCTTGCTCCCAGACAGACTAAATAACTTTTTTGCTCGCTTTGAGGACAATACAGTGCCACTGACACGGCCCGCTACCAAAACCTGCGGGCTCTCCTTCACTGCAGCCGAGGTGAGTAAAACATTTAAACGTGTTAACCCTCGCAAGGCTGCAGGCCCAGACGGCATTCCCAGCCGCGTCCTCAGAACATGCGCAGACCAGCTGGCTGGTGTGTTTAAGGACATATTCAATCAATCCTTATCCCAGTCTGCTGTTCCCACATGCTTCAAGAGGGCCACCTTTGTTCCTGTTCCCAAGAAAGCTAAGGTAACTGAGCTAAACGACTACCGCCCCGTAGCACTCACTTCCGTCATCATGAAGTGCTTTGAGAGACTAGTCAAGGACCATATCACCTCCACCCTACCTGACACCCTAGACCCACTCCAATTTGCTTACCGACCCAATAGGTCCACAGACGACGCAATCGCAACCACACTGCACACTGCCCTAACCCATCTGGACAAGAGGAATACCTATGTGAGAATGCTGTTCATCGACTACAGCTCAGCATTTAACACCATAGTACCCTCCAAACTCGTCATCAAGCTCGAGACCCTGGGTCTCGACCCCGCCCTGTGCAACTGGGTCCTGGACTTCCTGACGGGCCGCCCCCAGGTGGTGAGGGTAGGTAAAAACATATCCACCCCGCTGATCCTCAACACTGGGGCCCCACAAGGGTGCATTCTGAGCCCTCTCCTGTACTCCCTGTTCACCCACGACTGCGTGGCCATGCACGCCTCCAACTCAATCATCAAGTTGCGGACGACACTACAGTGGTAGGCTTGATTACCAACAACGACGAGACGGCCTACAGGGAGGAGGTGAGGGCCCTCGGAGTGTGGTGTCAGGAAAATAACCTCACACTCAACGTCAACAAAACAAAGGAGATGATTGTGGACTTCAGGAAACAGCAGAGGGAGCACCCCCCTATACACATCGACGGGACAGTAGTGGAGAAGGTGGAAAGCTTCAAGTTCCTCGGTGTACACATCACGGACAAACTAAATTGGTCCACCCACACAGACAGCGTTGTGAAGAAGGCGCAGCAGCGCCTCTTCAACCTCAGGAGGCTGAAGAAATTCGGCTTGTCACCAAAAGCACTCACAAACTTCTACAGATGCACAATCGAGAGCATCCTGTCGGGCTGTATCACCGCCGGGTACGGCAACTGCTCCGCCCACAACCGTAAGGCTCTCCAGAGGGTAGTGAGGTCTGCACAACGCATCACCGGGGGCAAACTACCTGCCCTCCAGGACACCTACACCACCCGATGTCACAGGAAGGCCATAAAGATCATCAAGGACAACAACCACCCGAGCCACTGCCTGTTCACCCCGCTATCATCCAGAAGCCGAGGTCAGTACAGGTGCATCAAAGCAGGGACCGAGAGACTGAAAAACAGCTTCTATCTCAAGGCCATCAGACTGTTAAACAGCCACCACTAACATTTAATGGCCGCTGCCAACATACTGACTCAACTCCAGCCACTTTAATAATGGGATTGATGGAAATTATGTAAAAATGTATCACTAGCCACTTTAAACAATGCCACTTAATATAATGTTTACATACCCTATATTACTCATCTCATATGTATATGTATATACTGTACTCTATATCATCTACTGCATCTTGCCATCTTTATGTAATACATGTATCACTAGCCACTTTAAACTATGCCACTTTATGTTTACATACCCTACATTACTCATCTCATATGTATATACTGTATTCTATACCATCTACTGCATCTTGCCTATGCCGTTCTGTACCATCACTCATTCATATATCTTTATGTACATATTCTTTATCCCTTTACACTTGTGTGTATAAGGTAGTAGTTGTGGAATTGTTAGATTACTTGTTGGTTATTACTGCATTGTCGGAACTAGAAGCACAAGCATTTCGCTATACTCGCATTAACATCTGCTGACCATGTGTATGTGACAAATAAAATTTGATTTGATTTACATCTTGCATTAATACACTATATATACAAAAGTACAGTGCATTCGGGAAGTATTTAGACCTCTTACATTTTTCCACATTTTGTTACGTTACAGCCTTAAAATTGATTAAATATTTTTTTTGCCCACATCAATCTACACACACACCATATACGGACGAAGAAAAAACATGCTTTGTTTTTGCAAATGTAACATTTGCAACATTGCAAATGTATAAAAAATTATAATAATCACATATACATAAGTATTCAGACCCTTTACTCAGTCCCTTGTTGAAGCACCTTTGGCAGCGATTACAGCCTCGAGACTTCTCGGGTATGACGCTACAAGCTTGGCACACCTGTATTTGGGGAGTTTCTCCCATTCTTCTCTGCAGATCCTCTCAAGCTCTGTCAGGTTGGATGGGGAGCATCGCTGCACAGCTTTTTTCAGGTCTCTCCAGAGATGTTAGATGGGGTTCAAGTTCGGGCTCTGGCTGGGCCACTCAAGGACATTCAGAGACTTGATCCGAAGCCACTCCTGCGTTGTCTTTGCTGTGTGCTTAGGGTCGTTGGAAGTTGAACCTTTGCCCCAGTGTGAGGTCCTGAGCGCTCTGTAGCAGGTTTTCATCAAGGATAACTCTGTACTTTGCTCTGTTCCTCTTTCCCTCGATCCTGACTAGTCTGCCAGTCCCTGCCTCTGAAAAACATCCCCAGAGCATGATGCTGCCACCACCATGCTTCATCATAGGGATGGTGCCAGGTTTCCTCCAGAAGTGATGCTTGGCATTCAGGCCAAATAGTTCAATCTTGGTTTCATCAGGCCAGAGAATCTTGTTGGTCTGAGAGTCTTTTAGGCAAACTCCAAGCGGGCTGTTATGTGGCTTTTATGGAGGAATGGCTTCTGTCTGGCCACTCTAACATTAAGGCCTGATTGGTGGAGTGCTGCAGAGGAACTCTGGGGCTCTGTCAGAGTGACCATCGGGTTCTTGGTCACCTCCCTGACCAAGGCCCTTCTCCCCCATTTGTTCAGTTTGGTGTGTGCCTTTCCAAATCATGTCCAATCAATTGAATTTTCCACAGGTAGACTCCTATCAAGTTGTAGAAACATCTCAAGGATGATCAATGGAAACAGGATGCACCTGAGCTCAATTTCGAGTCTCATAGCAAAGGGTCTGAATACTTATGTAAATAAGGTATTTCTGTTTTTTATAAATTTGCTAACATTTCTAAAAACCTGTTTTCGCTTTAATGGACTCTGGAGCAGTGGAAATGTGTTCTCTGGAGTGATGAATCACGCTACACCATCAGGCAGCTCCAACCTCAACTCAACTCCAACCTTTGGGATGATTTGGAATGCCAACTGCAAGCCAGGCCTAATTGCCCAACATCAGTGCCCGACCTCACTAATGCTCTTGTGGCTGAATGGAAGCAATTCCCCGCAGCAATGTTCCAACATCTAGTAGAAAGCCTTCCCAAAAGAGTGGAGGCTGTTATTGAAGCAAAGGGGGGACCAACTCCATATTAATGCCCATGATTTTGGAATGAGATGTTCGACGAGCAGGTGTCCACATACTGCTGATCGTGTAGTGTATGTGTAGCGCTATGTTTGTTGACATCATACAATGCATTCTGGTTGTCACGTAAATATCTGTCAGACCAAAGATGTTATAACAAAATGAGGTGAAGGAATGGTTCACTCGACTGACTTGGTTGTAACTGATTGACTTGATTGTAACTGTTGTTACTCAGGGTTGCCAGCTCAGACAGCTCAGACTGTAGCTGTATTGTTATTTAGCTTATAAAATTTCTGCCATCATAAAGAATGTAGCTGCTGTTAGCGTAGCTGACACGCATCTCTTCTCTTAAAAATATTACATTTCTCACTTGCGTTTACCAGAGATGTGGTACATTGTAAACAAGTCTAGCTGTTAGGTCACAAACATGTTTTTTGTCAGGGCAACCTGTTAGTTAGACTGGTTTATGGAATAGGTTTGACTGTGGATGTGTTCCATGTGATGCTTGGATGATGAAGTTCGCATTTATCTTTAACAATAAAAGGTGAAATTTAGGAATAAAGTTGTGAAGACCTTTATTTCCCATCAGTACAAAACATTGTTTAGATGCTTTTCAGACAACAATACTGTTTAGACGCGTTTGTTGCATCATGTGTTCTGTTGCTACTGTTCCAATCACATATTTGCGATGGTACACTGCAGGGACAACTCAACAATGATCACAAATATGTGATCGTATACGTCAAAGGGTTAACATCAAGGTATAGAACAGGGCTGCAACCACCAAACACTGTCTCTGTCTACCCTACCTGCTCTGTCTACCCTACCTGCTCTGTCTACCCGACCTGCTCTGTCTACCCTACCTGCTCTGTCTACCCTACCTGCTCTGTCTACCCTACCTGCTCTGTCTACCCTACCTGCTCTGTCTACCCGACCTGCTCTGTCTAACCGACCTGCTCTGTCTACCCAACCTGCTCTGTCTACCCTACCTGCTCTGTCTATCCTACCTGCTCTGTCTACCCGACCTGCTCTGTCTAACCAACCTGCTCTGTCTACCCAACCTGCTCTGTCTACACTACCTGCTCTGTCTACCCGACCTGCTCTGTCTAACCGACCTGCTCTGTCTACCCTACCTGCTCTGTCTACCCTACCTGCTCTGTCTACCCTACCTGCTCTGTCTACCCTACCTGCTCTGTCTAACCGACCTGCTCTGTCTACTCTACCTGCTCTGTCTACCCTACCTGCTCTGTCTACCCTACCTGCTCTGTCTACCCTAACTGCTCTGTCTACCCTACCTGCTCTGTCTACACTACCTCCTCTGTCTACCCTACCTGCATTCTCCTGCTCTGTCTACCCGACCTGCTCTGTCTACCCGACCTGCTCTGTCTAACCGACCTGCTCTGTCTACCCAACCTGCTCTGTCTACCCTACCTGCTCTGTCTATCCTACCTGCTCTGTCTACCCTACCTGCTCTGTCTACACTACCTGCTCTGTCTACCCGACCTGCTCTGTCTACCCGACCTGCTCTGTCTAACCGACCTGCTCTGTCTACCCAACCTGCTCTGTCTACCCTACCTGCTCTGTCTACACTACCTGCTCTGTCTACCCTATCTGCTCTGTCTACCCTACCTGCTCTGTCTACCCGACCTGCTCTGTCTAACCGACCTGCTCTGTCTACCCTACCTGCTCTGTCTACCCGACCTGCTCTGTCTACCCTACCTGCTCTGTCTACCCTACCTGCTCTGTCTACCCTACCTGCTCTGTCTACCCAACCTGCTCTGTCTAACCGACCTTCTCTGTCTACCCTACCTGCTCTGTCTACCCAACCTGCTCTGTCTACCCTACCTGCTCTGTCTACCCTATCTGCTCTGTCTACCCTACCTGCTCTGTCTAACCGACCTGCTCTGTCTACCCAACCTGCTCTGTCTACCCTACCTGCTCTGTCTACCCTACCTGCTCTGTCTACCCTACCTGCACACACCTGCTCTGTCCACCCTACCTGCTCTGTCTATCCTACCTGCTCTGTCTACCCTACCTGCTCTGTCTACACTACCTTCTCTGTCTACCCTACCTGCTCTGTCTACCCTACCTGCTCTGTCTACCCGACCTGCTCTGTCTACCCTACCTGCTCTGTCTACCCTACCTGCTCTGTCTACCCTACCTGCTCTGTCTACCCGACCTACTCTGTCTACCCTACCTGCTCTGTCTACCCTACCTGCTCTGTCTACCCTACCTGCTCTGTCTACACTACCTGCTCTGTCTACCCTACCTGCATTCTCCTGCTCTGTCTACACTACCTGCTCTGTCTAACCGACCTGCTCTGTCTACCCAACCTGCTCTGTCTACCCTACCTGCTCTGTCTACCCTACCTGCTCTGTCTACCCAACCTGCTCTGTCTACACTACCTGCTCTGTCTACCCAACCTGCTCTGTCTAACCGACCTGCTCTGTCTACCCTACCTGCTCTGTCTACCCTACCTGCTCTGTCTACCATACCTGCTCTGTCTACCCTACCTGCTCTGTCTACCCTACCTGCTCTGTCTACACTACCTGCTCTGTCTACACTACCTGCTCTGTCTACCCTACCTGCATTCTCCTGCTCTGTCAACCCTACCTGCTCTGTCTACCCTACCTGCTCTGTCTACACTACCTGCTCTGTCTACCCTACCTGCACACACCTGCTCTGTCTACCCTACCTGCTCTGTCTACCCTACCTGCTCTGTCTACACTACCTGCTCTGTCTACACTACCTGCTCTGTCTACACTACCTGCTCTGTCTACCCTACCTGCTCTGTCTACCCTACCTGCATTCTCCTGCTCTGTCTACCCTACCTGCACACACCTGCTCTGTCTACCCTACCTGCTCTGTCTACACTACCTTCTCTGTCTACCCTACCTGCTCTGTCTACCCTACCTGCTCTGTCTACCCTACCTGCATTCTCCTGCTCTGTATACCCTACCTGCATTCTCCTGCACTGTCTAGACTACCTGCATTCTCCTGCTCTGTCTACCCTACCTGCATTCTCCTGCTCTGTATACCCTACCTGCATTCTCCTGCGCTGTCTAGACTGCCTCATTAATTACTGTTGTTGTCACGTTCTCTTTCATAATTCAACAAGTGTGTCAATAGCAGGATACACTCGGATAAGAAGATCAACACACTTGGCTCTCGATTAGACCTATCTAAACATTTCAACTGTATTCAATTATTACTTTTTTCAATTCTCCAAAAAAATGAACACCAATCAAAATAGTGTCATCTTTCTTCCCATGTGAATGTCGAGATGGTGCGTTAAATCCCAGACGAAGCATTAGCATTCGTACAGATTCAATGGAAATCCAACGTATTCCATTGAGCACATTTCAGCCAGTTTGTGTTTGACAGGTCATTACAAACACGCACCGCCCACAACCGCAAGGCTCTCCAGAGGATAGTGAGGTCTGCACAACGCATCCGCGGGGGCAAACTACCTGCCCTCCAGGAGACCTATAGCACCCGTTGTCACAAGGAGGTCAAAAAGATCATCAAGGACAACAACCACACGAGCCACTGCCTGTTCAACCCGCTATCATCCAGAAAGCGAGGTCAGTACAGGTGCATCAAAGTGGAGACCGAGAGACTGAAAAACAGCTTCTATCTCAATGCCATCAGACTGTTAAATAGCCATCACTAGCACAGTGAGGCTGCTACCTATATACACATACTTGAACTCATTGGCCACTTTAATAAATGGAACAGGAGTCACTTTAATAATGCCACTTTAATAATGTTTGCATATCTTGCATTACTCATCTCATATAAATACTGTATTCTATACTATTCTACTGTATCTTAGTCTATGCCACTCTGACATTGCTCATCCATATATTCCTTACTTAGATTTGTGTGTATTGGGTATATGTTGTGAAATTGTTAGATATTACTTGTTAGATATTGCTGCACTGTCAGAACTAGAAGCACAATAATTTCGCTACACACGCAATAACATCTGCTAAACACGTGTATGTGACCAATAACATCTGCTAAACACGTGTATGTGACCAATAACATCTGCTAAACGCGTGTATGTGTCCAATAACATCTGCTAAACACGTGTATGTGACCAATAACATCTGCTAAATACGTGTATGTGACCAATAACATCTGCTAAACACGTGTATGTGACCCATAACATCTGCTAAACACGTGTATGTGACCAATAAAATGTTATTTGATTTGATTTTATTTCCACAGTCGTAACATTAAACGGGAAAAAACGACAGGCACAAGCAATAGTATGAAAGAGTCGCAGGTGTAAAATGAATCCAATAAATCCAGGGATATTTAAGTGACAAGTGGATTTTGTACCCCTCAAACACAGGAAATAGATCCACATGTGACACAATCTCAATCGCACGCCCTTTCCCACCTGGACAAAAGGAACACCTATGTCAGAATGCTGTTCATTGACTACAGCTCAGCGTTCAAAACCATAGTGCCCACAAAGCCCCTAGGTGGTAAGGGTAGGCAATAACACATATGCCACGCTGATCCTCAACACTGGGGCCCCTCAGGGGTGTGTACTTAGTCCCCTCCTGTACTCCCTGTTCCCCCATGACTGCGTGACCAAACACGACTCCCAACACCATCATTAAGTCGACACAACAGTGGTAGGCCTGATCACCAACAACGATGAGACAGTCTATAGGAAGGAGGTCAGAGACCTGTCAGTGTGGTGCCAGGACAACAATCTCGCCTCCCGGGTGGCGCAGTGGTCTAGGGCACTGCATCGCAGCGCTGGCTGTGCCACCAGAGACTCTGGGTTCGCGCCCAGGCTCTGTCGCAGCTGGCCACGACCGGGAGGTCCGTGGGGCGACGCACAATTGGCCTAGCGTCGTCCGGGTTAGGGAGGGTTTGGCCGGTAGGGATATCCTTGTCTCAAGGGCCGGGTGCAGTGCACCCGGCCGGGTGCAGTGCACGCTAACCAAGGTCGCCAGGTGCATGGTGTTTCCTCCGACACATTGGTGCGGCTGGCTTCCGGGTTGGATATGCGCTGTGTTAAGAAGCAGTGCGGCTTGGTTGGGTTGTGTTTCGGAGGACGCATGGTTTCGACCTTCGTCTCTCCCGAGCCCGTACGGGAATTGTAGCGATGAGACAAGATAGTAACTACTAACAATTGGATACCACGAAATTGGGGAGAAAAAGGGGGGTAAAATAAATAAAATAATAAAATAAAATAAAAAATAACCATCTCTCCCTCAATGTGAGCAAGACAAAGGAGCTGATTGTGGACTACAGGAAAAGGCAAGCCAAACAGGCCCCCATTAACATGGACGGGGCTGTAGTGGAGCGGGTCGAGAGTTTCAAGTTCCTTGGTGTCCACATCACCAACGAACTATCATGGTCCAAAAACACCAAGACGGTCGTAAAGAGGGCACGACAATGCCTTTTCCCCCTCAGGAGACTGAAAAGATTTGGCATGGGTCTCCAGATCCTCAAAAAATTCTACAGCTGCACCATCGAGAGCATCCCCACCTGGTATGGCAACTGCTCTGCATCTGACCGTAAGGCGCTACAGAGGGTAGTGCGTACGGCCAAGTACATCACTGGGGCCAAGCTTCCTGCCACCCAGGACCTATATAATAGGCGGTGTCAGAGGAAGGCCTCATAAATTCTCAAAGACTCCAGTCACCCAAGTCATAGACTGTTCTCTCTGTACCGGAGCGCCAAGTCTAGGTCCAAAACGCTCCTTAATACTTTCTACCCCGAAGCCATAAGACTGCTGAACAATTAATAAAATGGCCACCTGGACTATTTTGCATTGACACCCCCTTTGTTTTTACACTGCTGCTACTCGCTGTTTATTATCTATGCATAGTAATTTTACCCCTACCTACATGTACAAATTACCTCTATTTTTTAACTTTAGTTTATTTAGTAAATATCTATTTTCTTAAAATTGCATTGTTAGTTAAGTGCTTGTGAGTAAGCATTTCATGGTATTCGGCGCATGTGACAAATAACATTTGATTTGATTTGACATTCGATTTGAAAAAGACAGATCCTCAGGTGGGTGGGACATGCGCTTTGCTACTATAAGGCTAATTGAAGCTTCATAACTCTCAGTGTTCAAAAGTAACATTTGATAACAATGCAAGAGAAACAGATGAACAGGGATTAGATTTACTCTCACAGTTGACCAAAAATAAATATCTGAAAGCCCCGCCCCGCCCGTCTTCTGATCTGACCCGCTGTGTAATATCTCAATAACCCAGCACCAATAACCTAGCATTAACAACACAACTTTGCTCTTTAAAAAATGAGATTTCTGCCTAAATTATTTTTACGTAATTACGTAAAACTTAATTATTTTTAATCAGATGGCCATTAACAAGAACTGGTAATGTTGCATCATTATAGACAGGTCTGGAACTCACCTTTCTGGTCATTGTTTTAAGTAAATTGCTGACGTGTACTTACTTTTGGACAAAAGCTCAACTACATAGTACAAAATATTATGAAAATATGAAAGTATTATGAAAATACTATTCAATGAAAGTAGGGCAACAAGGCTTGAAATGACTGAAATGCTTTCTAAATATAGTAACAATCAAATGTTAATGATTTCACATTTCTTATTAATGAAAAATGTATATGATCATACTTAGTGACTATTTCATATAACTGACAACAGATAATTATCTCCTAAACTTGTTACAACTTTAACTTTAAGCACAAAGTGATTTTGTCCGTCTTTGACCAAGAGAAAGTGGCCTTGTTTCAATTCTATGAAATGATTTAGAATGGTTTCATGTTGAGAGCTCTAAATCCATCTGAGAATGTGACAGCAAGACTCGCTCGACAGCCACCGTTCATTTGCGGTTTCCCAGGCTGGGCTCACTAGCTCAGACGAAGAGAAAATCGATTCTTTGTCTGGATAGGCCAGAAAACGTGACACGTCACCCCCTATGCAAATGTGGGATATGAAACCTGACACTTCAAGTCAGCTTCGCTAAGAGAGTGGTAGGGGAGAGCAGACAGATGAGGCTTTCTGGCACTATATGGCCCGGGACCCTACAGCGTTCACAGAGCGCTTTGTACACCAACATGTCAGTCCGAACCAGTCCAGAACCGCTCAAAGTCTCCCATTTGGGGGACTTAACATCTAAGAGATGTGAAAGAAAAAAACCCAACTATGTGACCCAATGCCTCCAAACAACCCCGCAGTTGTGTCATCTAAACAACCCAGCAGTTGTGTCATCCAAACAACCCAGCAGTTGTGTCATCTAAACAACCCAGCAGTTGTGTCATCTAAACAACCCAGCAGTTGTGTCATCTAAACAACCCAGCAGTTGTGTCATCTAAACAACCCAGCAGTTGTGTCATCTAAACAACCCAACAGTTGTGTCATCTAAACAACCCAACAGTTGTGTCATCTAAACAACCCAACAGTTGTGTCATCTAAACAACCCAGCAGTTGTGTCATCTAAACAACCCAGCAGTTGTGTCATCTAAACAACCCAGCAGTTGTGTCATCTAAACAACCCAGCAGTTGTGTCATCTAAACAACCCAGCAGTTGTGTCATCTAAACAACCCAGCAGTTGTGTCATCTAAACAACCCAGCAGTTGTGTCATCCAAACAACCCAGCAGTTGTGTCATCTAAACAACCCAGCAGTTGTGTCATCTAAACAACCCAGCAGTTGTGTCATCTAAACAACCCAACAGTTGTGTCATCTAAACAACCCAGCAGTTGTGTCATCTAAACAACCCAGCAGTTGTGTCATCTAAACAACCCAGCAGTTGTGTCATCTAAACAACCCAGCAGTTGTCATCTAAACAACCCAGCAGTTGTGTCATCTAAACAACCCAACAGTTGTGTCATCTAAACAACCCAGCAGTTGTGTCATCTAAACAACCCAGCAGTTGTGTCATCTAAACAACCCAGCAGTTGTGTCATCTAAACAACCCAGCAGTTGTGTCATCTAAACAACCCAACAGTTGTGTCATCTAAACAACCCAGCAGTTGTGTCATCTAAACAACCCAGCAGTTGTGTCATCTAAACAACCCAGCAGTTGTGTCATCTAAACAACCCAGCAGTTGTGTCATCTAAACAACCCAACAGTTGTGTCATCTAAACAACCCAGCAGTTGTGTCATCTAAACAACCCAACAGTTGTGTCATCTGAACAACCCAACAGTTGTGTCATCTAAACAACCCAACAGTTGTGTCATCTAAACAACCCAACAGTTGTCATCTAAACAACCCAGCAGTTGTGTCATCTAAACAACCCAACAGTTGTGTCATCTAAACAACCCAGCAGTTGTGTCATCTAAACAACCCAACAGTTGTGTCATCTAAACAACCCAGCAGTTGTGTCATCTAAACAACCCAGCAGTTGTGTCATCTAAACAACCCAACAGTTGTGTCATCTAAACAACCCAACAGTTGTCATCTAAACAACCCAGCAGTTGTCATCTAAACAACCCAACAGTTGTGTCATCTAAACAACCCAACAGTTGTGTCATCTAAACAACCCAGCAGTTGTGTCATCTAAACAACCCAACAGTTGTCATCTAAACAACCCAGCAGTTGTGTCATCTAAACAACCCAGCAGTTGTGTCATCTAAACAACCCAACAGTTGTGTCATCTAAACAACCCAACAGTTGTCATCTAAACAACCCAACAGTTGTCATCTAAACAACCCAGCAGTTGTGTCATCTAAACAACCCAGCAGTTGTCATCTAAACAACCCAGCAGTTGTGTCATCTAAACAACCCAGCAGTTGTGTCATCTAAACAACCCAGCAGTTGTGTCATCTAAACAACCCAGCAGTTGTGTCATCTAAACAACCCAGCAGTTGTGTCATCTAAACAACCCAGCAGTTGTGTCATCTAAACAACCCAGCAGTTGTGTCATCTAAACAACCCAGCAGTTGTGTCATCTAAACAACCCAGCAGTTGTGTCATCTAAACAACCCAGCAGTTGTGTCATCTAAACAACCCAGCAGTTGTGTCATCTAAACAACCCAACAGTTGTGTCATCCAAACAACCCAACAGTTGTGTCATCTAAACAACCCAGCAGTTGTGTCATCTAAACAACCCAGCAGTTGTGTCATCTAAACAACCCAGCAGTTGTGTCATCCAAACAACCCAGCAGTTGTGTCATCTAAACAACCCAGCAGTTGTGTCATCTAAACAACCCAGCAGTTGTGTCATCCAAACAACCCAACAGTTGTGTCATCTAAACAACCCAGCAGTTGTGTCATCTAAACAACCCAGCAGTTGTGTCATCTAAACAACCCAGCAGTTGTGTCATCTAAACAACCCAGCAGTTGTCATCTGAACAACCCAACAGTTGTGTCATCTAAACAACCCAACAGTTGTGTCATCTAAACAACCCAACAGTTGTCATCTAAACAACCCAGCAGTTGTGTCATCTAAACAACCCAACAGTTGTGTCATCTAAACAACCCAGCAGTTGTGTCATCTAAACAACCCAACAGTTGTGTCATCTAAACAACCCAGCAGTTGTGTCATCTAAACAACCCAACAGTTGTGTCATCTAAACAACCCAGCAGTTGTGTCATCTAAACAACCCAACAGTTGTGTCATCTAAACAACCCAGCAGTTGTGTCATCTAAACAACCCAGCAGTTGTGTCATCTAAACAACCCAACAGTTGTGTCATCTAAACAACCCAACAGTTGTCATCTAAACAACCCAGCAGTTGTCATCTAAACAACCCAACAGTTGTGTCATCTAAACAACCCAACAGTTGTGTCATCTAAACAACCCAGCAGTTGTGTCATCTAAACAACCCAGCAGTTGTGTCATCTAAACAACCCAGCAGTTGTGTCATCTAAACAACCAAACAGTTGTGTCATCTAAACAACCCAGCAGTTGTCATCTAAACAACCCAACAGTTGTCATCTAAACAACCCAGCAGTTGTGTCATCTAAACAACCCAACAGTTGTCATCTAAACAACCCAGCAGTTGTGTCATCTAAACAACCCAGCAGTTGTGTCATCTAAACAACCCAACAGTTGTGTCATCTAAACAACCCAACAGTTGTCATCTAAACAACCCAGCAGTTGTGTCATCTAAACAACCCAGCAGTTGTGTCATCCAAACAACCCAGCAGTTGTCATCTAAACAACCCAACAGTTGTCATCTAAACAACCCAACAGTTGTGTCATCTAAACAACCCAGCAGTTGTGTAATCTAAACAACCCAACAGTTGTGTCATCTAAACAACCCAGCAGTTGTGTCATCTAAACAACCCAGCAGTTGTCATCTAAACAACCCAACAGTTGTCATCTAAACAACCCAGCAGTTGTGTCATCTAAACAACCCAGCAGTTGTCATCTAAACAACCCAGCAGTTGTGTCATCTAAACAACCCAGCAGTTGTGTCATCTAAACAACCCAGCAGTTGTGTCATCTAAACAACCCAGCAGTTGTGTCATCTAAACAACCAAACAGTTGTGTCATCTAAACAACCCAGCAGTTGTGTCATCTAAACAACCCAGCAGTTGTGTCATCTAAACAACCCAGCAGTTGTGTCATCTAAACAACCCAGCAGTTGTGTCATCTAAACAACCCAGCAGTTGTGTCATCTAAACAACCCAGCAGTTGTGTCATCTAAACAACCCAGCAGTTGTGTCATCTAAACAACCCAGCAGTTGTGTCATCTAAACAACCCAGCAGTTGTGTCATCTAAACAACCCAACAGTTGTGTCATCCAAACAACCCAACAGTTGTGTCATCTAAACAACCCAGCAGTTGTGTCATCTAAACAACCCAGCAGTTGTGTCATCTAAACAACCCAGCAGTTGTGTCATCCAAACAACCCAGCAGTTGTGTCATCTAAACAACCCAGCAGTTGTGTCATCTAAACAACCCAGCAGTTGTGTCATCCAAACAACCCAACAGTTGTGTCATCTAAACAACCCAGCAGTTGTGTCATCTAAACAACCCAGCAGTTGTGTCATCTAAACAACCCAGCAGTTGTGTCATCTAAACAACCCAGCAGTTGTGTCATCTAAACAACCCAGCAGTTGTGTCATCTAAACAACCCAGCAGTTGTGTCATCCAAACAACCCAGCAGTTGTGTCATCTAAACAACCCAGCAGTTGTGTCATCTAAACAACCCAGCAGTTGTCATCTAAACAACCCAACAGTTGTCATCTAAACAACCCAGCAGTTGTGTCATCTAAACAACCCAACAGTTGTCATCTAAACAACCCAGCAGTTGTGTCATCTAAACAACCCAGCAGTTGTGTCATCCAAACAACCCAACAGTTGTGTCATCTAAACAACCCAGCAGTTGTGTCATCTAAACAACCCAGCAGTTGTGTCATCTAAACAACCCAGCAGTTGTGTCATCTAAACAACCCAGCAGTTGTCATCTGAACAACCCAACAGTTGTGTCATCTAAACAACCCAACAGTTGTGTCATCTAAACAACCCAACAGTTGTCATCTAAACAACCCAGCAGTTGTGTCATCTAAACAACCCAACAGTTGTGTCATCTAAACAACCCAGCAGTTGTGTCATCTAAACAACCCAACAGTTGTGTCATCTAAACAACCCAGCAGTTGTGTCATCTAAACAACCCAACAGTTGTGTCATCTAAACAACCCAGCAGTTGTGTCATCTAAACAACCCAGCAGTTGTGTCATCTAAACAACCCAACAGTTGTGTCATCTAAACAACCCAGCAGTTGTGTCATCTAAACAACCCAACAGTTGTGTCATCTAAACAACCCAGCAGTTGTGTCATCTAAACAACCCAGCAGTTGTGTCATCTAAACAACCCAACAGTTGTGTCATCTAAACAACCCAGCAGTTGTGTCATCCAAACAACCCAACAGTTGTGTCATCTAAACAACCCAGCAGTTGTGTCATCTAAACAACTCAGCAGTTGTGTCATCTAAACAACCCAGCAGTTGTGTCATCTAAACAACCCAGCAGTTGTGTCATCTAAACAACCCAACAGTTGTGTCATCTAAACAACCCAGCAGTTGTGTCATCTAAACAACCCAGCAGTTGTCATCTAAACAACCCAGCAGTTGTGTCATCTAAACAACCCAGCAGTTGTCATCTAAACAACCCAGCAGTTGTCATCTAAACAACCCAGCAGTTGTGTCATCTAAACAACCCAGCAGTTGTGTCATCTAAACAACCCAGCAGTTGTGTCATCTAAACAACCCAGCAGTTGTGTCATCTAAACAACCCAACAGTTGTGTCATCTAAACAACCCAACAGTTGTGTCATCTAAACAACCCAGCAGTTGTGTCATCTAAACAACCCAACAGTTGTGTCATCTAAACAACCCAGCAGTTGTGTCATCTAAACAACCCAACAGTTGTGTCATCTAAACAACCCAACAGTTGTGTCATCTAAACAACCCAGCAGTTGTGTCATCTAAACAACCCAGCAGTTGTGTCATCTAAACAACCCAGCAGTTGTGTCATCTAAACAACCCAACAGTTGTGTCATCTAAACAACCCAGCAGTTGTGTCATCTAAACAACCCAGCAGTTGTGTCATCTAAACAACCCAACAGTTGTGTCATCTAAACAACCCAACAGTTGTGTCATCTAAACAACCCAGCAGTTGTGTCATCTAAACAACCCAGCAGTTGTGTCATCTAAACAACCCAGCAGTTGTGTCATCTAAACAACCCAGCAGTTGTGTCATCTAAACAACCCAACAGTTGTGTCATCTAAACAACCCAGCAGTTGTGTCATCTAAACAACCCAGCAGTTGTGTCATCTAAACAACCCAGCAGTTGTGTCATCTAAACAACCCAACAGTTGTGTCATCTAAACAACCCAGCAGTTGTGTCATCCAAACAACCCAGCAGTTGTGTCATCTAAACAACCCAGCAGTTGTGTCATCCAAACAACCCAGCAGTTGTGTCATCCAAACAACCCAGCATTTTCATTACTGTAGGTTGTCTCATCAGTAAGATTCTCCTGCAACTATTTCAGAAATGTATCCCCCACTAGGGTCTGTGTTTATAAATGTTTCACCCATGCTCTTTCAAGCTGACGTCACACCCCAAGGAAAGGTGTGTGTGTGTGCACCCGCGTGTGAAAAAAAAAGAGGTGCCCAGAGTCATCTTAACGATCGATCGAACACCCAAACTATAAACAATTTATTCCTAGATAAGTTCTCAATCTACAAAAGAGAAACCTCATAAAAAGAACATGAAAATACTGTCCTGAGAGTGAACTCCCCACCCCTCATCTCTCACTCTTTCCATCTCTCCCCCTCTTTCGATTCATCTCTCCCCTCCTCTCTCTCCCCCTCTCTCTCCATCTCTCTCTGCCTTTTCTCTCTGTCTCTCTGTCTCTTTTTATCTCTCTCTGTAAGTCACAGCCCTTCAGCACAACACTGTAATTAACTTGGTTGGCCTGCGTTTTGATGAGTGCCCAGCGCAATGTTGTCTGTGTGTGTGTGTGTGTGTGTGTGTGTGTGTGTGTGTGTGTGTGTGTGTGTGTGTGTGTGTGTGTGTGTGTGTGTGTGTGTGTGTGTGTGTGTGTGTGTGTGTGTGTGTGTGTGTGTGTGTGTGTGTGTGTGTGTGTGTTTTGGGTGCAGATAGCGTTTGAGACTAGCAGCAGTTCCACCCAGGGCTTTTCTTTAACAGCATGCTGTAATCTAATTGCCAACTCATAAAATCAATTTTCAACTGATGAGCCAAATAATAATATCTTCAAACATTCTTATACTACACACACGCGCGCATGCACACACACGCACAGAAACACACTGCAATCTTACGCTAGCCAGCTCTACCATTTCAGCGTCCTCAGAAAAGGAATATTCACCGCCTGGTAACCTCTTAGAGAGAATCAGCTGCATGTTAATGATAACTTAGCTCCTACATATCAGCTCTACAACTAATTAAGCCTATAGCAAACTTGGTGTAGTTATTGTGGCTATTTATGCATCACATGTAAAACACATCCATATGCACATTTTAAAAATACAGTAAGCCTCTAAAACACTTGGCTAGCTTATGATGACAGGTATTTGATTACTAATCTTGTGCTGTGCTCCATTGAGAATGTAGGTTATGGTGTTTGAATACCTCACCTTAACATTCCCTCCTAAATAGTGCAGTATCTTACCTGACAAGAAACAAACAAGCCAAAGAGCTGCTGGGTCATGATACATAGCTACATCCCCAGAGTAACCTACAGAGAGAGGGAGATAGAGGACGAGAAGAGAGTTGGGGGGGTTAGACAGAGAATTGGTTGCCAAACAATGTTTAGGGCCACGCACACACGGACACACACACGCATGCACAGGCACACACACTGATGTATTTGTATTGCCCTTCATCAAGTAAGTCTTCGTTACATGGTTCAGACATTGGGCCAGGAGAAAAAGAGTAAAGGGCAAAGATGGAGAGTAGCAGACCTCTATCCTGATAGAGAGACTAATCATTGCCTGAAGTTACAGTACACAGGTCAATCACCTTCTAGATCATATTTTGATCTCCTCCCTTCCCTCTATCTCTATGCTCTTGCTTTCCCTCCTTACTTTCCTCAAGCTGTAACTCTTTTACAAAAACAAGACAGTAGATATTCCATTCTAGTCAAATGTGTGCTCTGCTTACACCTGCTTGCAATGAGTAAAACACACTAGTACAATAACAGAATATATTTAGTTATATATTTAGTCATATGTTGTTATATTTAGTCAGCTTCATACAGCGCTTGCACAGAACCCCCAAAAATGTGAACCCAGCTTTTCTCTCCCCATCTCCCCATCCCCTTATCTCTCCCCTCCCTCTCTAACAGGCAGGGATGTTGTTGATGACACGTACCCTGCAGAGAGAGGACATGCAGGGTCGATGGACCACAGTACTCACCCCACTCTGCACTGTGTTTGGGTGTATGTGTGTGTTGTGTGTTTGTTTATCTGTACCTCTGTGTGAAAAAGCTCCACCATTGGAGCGGATCTTTCAGTGTGAGAGAGCTAACAGACCATTTCTTTGTTTCCCTTTCTTTCTGTGTGCATCCCTCTAAACTGTACTCTCTCTCTCTCTCTCTCTATGTCTCTCCATCTCTCTAGGTAGCAGCTACATAAACAGTTCACACCATGTGGTATATTTAATAGAAAACCTCAAAAATAATTTGTGCAGGTAAGTTTGTGTGTGTGTGTGTGTTAAGGTTTGGTATTCCAGACATACTCCTGCCTGTGTATTGGGTGAGATGGACAGTTCATTCATTATTTACAGAGTCTGTTTTAGGGAGGAAAGACTGTCAATCCATAAATAGGACAGAGAGGTACAGCAGAGAGGTACACACACCAGCACACTACACACACCCCTAAAATGATTCAACACCAACCCGTCCCACTTGGTCTGAAGACTCTAGGAGTAGCTCAGTAAGCACAGTAAGTCAGTTTAGACTGGCGGTTAAGAGCATTGGGCCAGTAAATGAAAAGTCGCTGGTTCAAATCCCTGAGACAACTAAATTGAAAAATCTGTCAATGTGCCCTAATTGGCACCCTAATTGCTTTGGATAAGAGTGTCTGCTAAATGACTAAAATGTAGCTATATGTCAAGACCAGCCTTGTGCTGTCCTTAACAGCCCAATTCAGAATCAAGATACACAACATGGTCAAAAGTATATGGACATCGCATTCCAATATCATGGGCAGTAATATGGAGTTGGTCCCCCTTTGCTGCTACTACAGCCTCCACTCTTCTGGGAAGACCTTCCACTAGATGTTACTGCGGGGACTTGCTTCCATTCAGCCACAAGAGTATTAGTGAGGTTGGGCACTGATGTTGGGCGATTAGGCCTGGCTCGCAGTCGCCGTTCCAATTCATCCCAAAGGTGTTCGATGGGGTTGAGGTCAGGGCTCTGTTCAGGCTAGTCAAATTCTTCCATAGCGATCTCGACAAACCATTTCTGTATGTACCTCGCTTTGTGCACAGGGGCATTGACATGCTGAAACAGAAAAGGGCCTTCCCCAAACTGTTGTCAAAAAGTTGGAAGCTCTTTACTTACTTGTTACTTTTATTTCTTATTCTTATCTGTATTTTTTTGTAACTGCATTGTTGGTAAAGTCTACACCTGTTGTATTCGGCACATGTGACTAATACAATTTGATTTGATTTGACAGAATCATATAGAATGTCATTGTATGCTATAGCATTAAGATTTCCCTTCACTGGAACTAAGGGGCCTAGCCCAAACCATTAAAAACAGCCCCAGACCATTATTCCTCTTCCACCAAACTTTACAGTTAGCACTATGCATTCAGGCAGGTAGCATTCTCCTGGCATCTGCCAAACCCAGATTCGTCCATCGGACTGCCATATGGTGAAGAGTGATTCATTACTCCAGAGAACACATTTCCATTGCTCCAGAGTCCAATGGCGGTGAGCTTTACACCACTACAGCTGATGCTTGGCATTGCGCATGGCGATCTTAGGCTTGTGTGGAGCTGTTCGGTCATGGAAACCCATTTCATGAAAATCCTGATGAACAGTTTTTGCGTTGATGTTGTTTCCAGAGGCAGTTTGGAACTTGGTAGTGAGTGTTGCAACCCGAGGACAGATGATTTTTACACTCTACAGGTGCTTCAGCGGTCCTGTTCTGTAAACATGTACGGCCTACCTAAGAAGTTGTTGCTCCAAGACGTTTCCACTTCACAATAACAGCACTTAAAGTTGATCGGGGCAGCTCTAGCAGGGCAGAAATGATGATGAACTGACTTGTTGGTGGAATCCTATGACGGTGCCACGTTGAAAGTCACTGAGCTCTTCAGTAAGGCCCATTGTACTGCCAAGGTTTTTCTATGGAGATTGCATGGCTGTGTCCTCGATTTTATACACCTGTCAGCGTACCCACATCCCCTCAACACATTGCGAGCTAAACATGTTTGCAGCCCCCCTCTTGACAGCGGGGAGAAAGTTTTAGAGTTCATTTCATGCAATTCTACACATTTTGACATGGGGCATAGAGAAAATGTTGCAGTTTTATAGTAAGTTTGCTACAATTCCACACCTTTTGCCATGAGGCAAGATAAGATTTTACAATTTGAATCGAGTTGTGATTGCAAGTGAACCAAAACACTGCAGATGTAAAGACCAAATCAACCCAAAGCTGTCTGGGGCTTCACCTACGGGTCAAACTATAGACTATAGATTTAGTGACTCGATGGTAGATACACCTCTGCCACCACTACTACTACTACTGATGCAATACCAGTGCAGTATGTCATCAGATCTGTCTAATAAGGATTCATAGTTATAATGCATATAATTTATCACTATTTACCAATCATAATCAGTAATCCATAATTTGTGCTGTGGTCCTTAATGCCCTGCTCACCCCCACACAGAGCAAGGCTTATTAGAGTAACGATCAGGCCGCACAGTCAGCTCCCTGCGGGTCACAGGTCACAGCCAGACAATTTGAAGTTAAAGAATGGAATCAGCTCTAACATCTATACCCTATCACCGTCACCCAGTAGTGCAATATAGTCCTATTTGGTTGTATGGATGTATGAGTAGTAATTATATAGTTGGGAGTGCCATCGTGTACATGGTTATCCCTTTATACTAGTGTATGAAAAAATGTCATCAGATGAATTCAAAGGCTGTAGATTTAAACCTGGGTCATCTGCAGACCACTAAGCCCTGTCTCTGTAGTAGGACTTTGCCTGATGCGTAGTCAGGACACTGACTGGGTGACGGGTTCAGTCCTGGAGTGAAAAGAAAGGGGGTTGGCGGAAGGAGAGGAGAGATGATGTTGGCTATTACTGTATGCTAATCTCCAAGACAAGTTGCCTGCTAGTGCCCCTGGCTGTGTGTGTGTATGTGTGTGTGTGTTTGCGGATGTTTGTGTGTGTGTGTGTGTGTCAGTGTTCATTTTGTCAACAAAACTAAAATATTCGTCAAACCTATTTTTCAGTGCCAATTGACGAGACTATAACTGACTAAATAGACCCAGAATTTTTTTCTTCATTTCAGTTCCCATTTCAAACGAAACGGGATGAAATTACTGTATCTCTGTGACTAAAATTTGTCATCACGACAGCTGTGATGGAACAGGAAGTTTTATAAATGCCCGACAGATAATTTGTTTGTTCGACATGGTGGGATATTTTTGAGTCTGTAAAATGAATTATGAGAGAAACATTATTGTTCAGAACATTTCTTATATTACTACCTACAGCCGAAAAAAACTTTGGGATATTGGATCGTCAGAAATTCGAGCAGAAATTCTACTTCCCAGGATCTTTTGTTTGAACTTCCCGAGGCAGCTCTATTCATCCCGGGGGTGCACCAACACCGGAAAAGAGGAAGAAGTGGGGCCCTAGTCAGACTCAGGCAGTGTGCATACCATCCACCGCTTCCGAGTATATTACTCGCTAACGTTCAGTCCCTGGACAATAAAGTAAACGAGCTCAGGGCGAGGTCCTCCTTCCAGAGAGACATTAGGGACTGTAACATACTCTGTTTTATCAAATCATGGCTCTCTCTGGATATATTGTCCTCGTCCATTCAGCCAGTGGGGTTCTCCATCCATCACGCGAACAGGAAGAAAGAACTCTCCAGGGTTTGTTTCATAATTAACAACTATTGGTGTAATTGTGGTAATGTACAGGAACTCAAGATCTTTTGTTCTCCCGATTTGGAATACTTCCCCATCAAATGCCGACTCAGAAGGCTGAAGAAATTTGGCTTGGCCCTTAAGACCCTCACAAACTTCTACAGATGCACTATTGAGAGCATGCTGTGGGGATGTAACACCGCCTGGTACCGCAATTTCACAGTTGGCAACCGCAGGGCTTTTCAGAGGGTGGTGCGGTCAGCCCAAAGCATTAGCGGGGGCACACTGCCTGCCCTCTACAGCACCCGCTGTCAGAGGAAGGCCAAGAAGATCATCAAGGACCTCAGCCGCCCGAGCCACGGCATGTTCACCCCGCTACCATCTAGAAGGCGGAGACAGTACAGGTACATCAAAGTTTGGACAGAGAGACTGATAAAACAAATATTTCTCCAGGCCATCAGACTTTTAAACAGTCACCACTAGCCGGCCTCCGTCCAGTACCCTGCCCTGAAACTTAGTCACTATTACTAGCCGGCTACCACCCACTACTCTACCGTGCACCTTAGAGACTGCTGCCCTATGTACATAGTCATTGAACACTGGTCACTTTAATAATGTTTACATACTGTTTTACCCACTTCATATGTACTGTGTATACTTTACTCTAGTCAAGGCTCATCCTATATAACTACTGCTGTACAAACATTATCTATTTGAATACGGTTCATACTGTCTATACACACCATATACCATTATATCTGACATTCTGATATTTCTTACTTTCTTTATTTAAATGTTGCCGGTTTTGTGTGTATTGTTTTGTATTGCTAGGTATGACTACACTGTTGGAGCTAGAAACACAAGCATTTCGCTGCACCTGCGGTAATATCTGCAAATCTGTATATGCGACCTATAAACTTTGATTTTATTTTATTAGTTAAACAACAGTCTATCAAAGTTTTTCTCTCCCTTGACTATAGAAAAGTAGTCTGACTTTGAATTTCTAGTCTCGCTGAACCCTCCCACTTCCCCCACTGCATTTTACATTCATAAAGCATATCGAGGGCTGTTCTAAAACTAGGCTACTTGCAGACAAGACCTTTGGCCATTTGTTAAGGCTACACCTTGTTCAGTCATGTTACCTCATTAGCTAGCTATAGCTAACAACCTGGGGCGTGTTCAGCAGGACGCAATGTTTTCCTTATTGAGGAAAAATGTACTTCCCACGACTGTGATGTGTGGTTGTCTCCTACTGTAGTCATCTGAAGAAGAATGCACTAACTGTACGTCGCTCTGGAAAAGAGCGTCTGCTAAATTACACAAATGTTATGTAAATGTTGAATAAACATTCCTCTCTGAATAAGGAATAATGTCGGCTTTATTCATGAAATTTATTGACTAAATTCCTCTTGCCACTAAACTATATCTGACTTGGTAAATAACTTTATTTTGAGCTAATGTGGATCCAGTGACTCAAACTTGAACACTTGGACCAGGACTCAAGCACTGGGACTCGGACTTCAGCCATAGGGACCATTGGTGACTCGGACTTGGACATAGGGGACTTGGGACTCGATTTGGATTCAAGTTTTAGTGACTCGACTACATCAATGTGTCTGCAGGGTCTGTGGAACGTCAATAACAATGGCAATGACACGACCGACAGACGGAGGTGCAACCCATACTACCTTGCCAATACTTTGCAGCACCATCTGGTGATTGTGCCTCTCTCTCTCTCTGCGCTTGTATATGTCTGTTTGTTTTTTATGTAATGAGCAATATCTGTGTAGGATGAGTTAGGAATTTACATGGCCAGATAGTTCTTATATATTCTTAACTATGTTTGTCACATTTCTGCTGTTGGGAAGAGAATAGGATGTTACACAGAAAATATGTTGGTAGGACAAGGCTATGCATGTTTGGTCACATGGAAGTCAGTGATTTATGTTTACTATAGGTTAATAAGGCAATACAAATGTGATGTGACTAAAATGTGACTAAAATGAAAGGGCATTTAACAGAGGTGTGGAATCGAGGCACATGACTTGGACTTGAGTCTGACTCAAGTCACAAATTTGATGACATGAGGCTCGACTAGATAGAAAATAAAATAACTTGATACACTGACTAGGACTTGGAACCTCAAGACTCAGAACTTGAATTTGACTTGAGACTGATGACATGAAATTATCTGTCCAGGTTTTGTAACGTTTGTCACTCATTTTGTGACACAGAGTTTCCGTGGATTACTATCCATGCAGCCAGAGACAGTCTAGTGAAACGCACACACGGCCCTCTGATTGGACCAGAAAACTGTCAATCAACACAGGTCTGGTAAACTAGTGCAGTGAAAACGTTTTGGGAGTGTGAAACTGAATTAATAAAAATATAGCCTTCCATTTGTATTTTCTATTTATACCTTTGCTTATTCAATAAGGTCACTAACATAGGCCTATGTCATTGCACCAAAGTATTGTTTAAAAAACATTCATCTGCGCTTCAGAGCCAAAGAGTTGTCAGTCATCAGCATTGGTGCGCAAAGGCAAGCTCACATATCCAGATTAGCGACCAGAAAGTTGTTACATTTTCTCCGGTTTTGCCTATCAAAAACAGAGTAGCCTACTTACGTTCATATTATCCATATAAAGTACAGTTTAGCAATCTGCTACGGACGCATCTTTGCCACAACAATAGGTGACATCATTGATCATTTTCATATTTCAGATAGGCCTAGTTTGGGTGGGTTATAATTATATACGTGGTACTGGCTACATGTCTAATGATATATGTAACATCGCACTACCTTCAATACTTGAAGATGTAACATATTGTAGTGAATTAATTACAATATTCGTGAGGAAGAAAAACGCTCTAGACAGATCATGCTTCCCATCTAATTCTGTAATCTCCGATGTAAACCGTATGATCCTGCTTGCGCTGGACTCCAGAGAAGTGACAATGTGATATGATATCACTAGTTGAAATGGACTGCTAACATGAATGACTTTCAGCTCAAAATGCAGGTGTAAAACACAGTTTATTTCTGTATCTTGCGTTTTGAAAATGCATCACCGTTTATGGCTGTAATGACAGGCTACATTTGCGCATCGATTGTGAACGCGTGCATGTTCAAGCTTTGAACCACTCGTTTTTGGTGTAGCAGGTAAAAAGGTTTGAAATCCACAGCTAGTGAACATATTGCTGATTTGCTGTACATCTATAGGATGGGGTGCAGCGCAAACGTCAAATTGTAGGGAGAGAGGATTGACATAAATGAATATGCATCTGTCGCTCCAAAAATGGTTTGGCGATCAAGAATATGAACCGTTTACTTTGCAAGCTCACCAGCAATGGGGCATCAAGAAGCAATTACTAGCATAGGCCTACTTGCCTTTTGGTAAGTCAAAATTGCTTGAAATGTATCATTTACTTATGAAGCTAGCATTTGGAATTTGTTGTTAAAATGAATTATTACATAATCAAAATGGGTTGTAGACAAAATAATGAAAAGGCTTGCCTGGTAGCCTCAATAAATAGACAAAGATTTGTAGTTTATCAAGTCATAGATGTTTTTTTACTTGACTTGACTTGAAAAAAACTTGTGACTCGACTGGGCTTGACTTGATCTTGGAATGCACAACTTGGAATTGATTCAAGACTCAACCCATTCTACTTGGGACTTCACTTGACACTTGGATATTGTGACTTGAGACTTGCTTGTGACTCGAATAATGGTGAGTTGGTCCCACTTCATTTAGTTGACTAAAATGGCACACTGTTTTTGGAATTTTAACAATAACTAGACTAAATCATTATTCAAATGACAAAAATGTGACTGAGACTATTTTAGTCAAAATGACTAAGACTAGACTATATATAAAAAAGAGTGCCAAAATGAACCCTGGTGTGTGTGTGTTCATTCCCCTGTTGGGTACCCTCTAGTTAGTAGACCCTGTACAGCCAGTGAGCACAGAGCATCTTTCTCACCCTCCTCTCTCTCTCTTCACTCTCTCTCTTCTTCTTTCCTTCTCTCTCTTCACTCTCTCTCTTCTTCTTTCCTTCTCTCTCTTCACTCTCTCTCTTCTTCTTTCCTTCTCTCTCTCTTCACTCTCTCTCTTCTTCTTTCCTTCTCTCTCTCTTCACTCTCTCTCTTCTTCTTTCCTTCTCTCTCTCTCTTCTCAGCCTCATAATTTATTAACCGACCTGATATCTCTCAGACTCACCAGTACAGCTGTACATCCCACTGCCCTTTCACTACCTCACACCACAGAGATAGAGTGTGTGTGTTTATGAGCTACATGCAGCAGCAGCAGTCTGTAGTCTCTCCTGTTTCTTCAACAGAGCAGAACGGTGTGAGTTGGTACAGGGACACATCAACTGTAGCAGAAATGCAGGACCCCCCCCACCACTGTCCAAATACAAACACACACATTACACTAGAGAAGCATAACTCTATACTGCACCTACAAGCTGTATCATATGAGTTATCTTCCTGTACATGAATCACTGACATCATTAGATTATGAACAGTCAGAGTTATTATTACCATGATTGTAGACCGAGCTGTGAGTCAATAAAAGCTTACTGTAAATGGCCTTCCAGACTCATTCAACAAACATAACGTCCTCATAGATCAGTTCATTGAAACACCGCTACATCTGGACTGCATATGAATGAATACATTTTCACAATCATAGAAAAAGCAACAAAAGCACCATCATCTGTGCTACAGGTGACAGACAGCAACAGTCCAGTGATTTGTTAACATGCGCATGCTGTTTATGTCAATTCCCAAATCCTCTTTCTTATCATGTTTGGCTACTGCATGAAGAGACTGACTGATGGTCTGTGAGGACTGACAGACGAACAGATGGACGCACAGACAAACGCATGCACACGCAGACACAGACAGACACAGACACGCACGCACACACGCATACACACAGAGAGAAACAGCCAGTTGAGAGGGCTTATGTCCCTGTGCTGAGTAAAGAGAGTGCTGTTGAACTGCTAATGATGTGACAGAGGCTCTGTACTGCATTCATCCCACAGAGTACAGCTCTGCATGAAAAATAGAGTCTAGAAGGCCATGCAAGAACGCACACGCATCATCTACACATATCTACATCAACACATAGCCTATACAAACCACAAGGCCATATCCATTCACACACATGCACAGCAATATTTTGTCTTTACCTGCACACACACACACAGTCATTCTCACTCACTCTCTTTCTCTAAGCAACCCACTGTGTAGTTTGTTTTCCAGATTTTAATTACTTATCACTCATTAGCTAGGCTATTGACAATAATAATTTAGGCCTATGCACCGTGAGCTGCTTGATTTATAATAGTGCTATATTTAAACTAGCCTACTACTTTTCATCGTGATAGATGTATAATAGTAACTGATTGATGGAGGCAAAGCTGTAAACAACAGACAACAAACACACATATTTAATTCTAAACAGACAGTGGGGGAATAAATGAGGTATCATCGCATACACACAGACTGTACCATACAGACGCACATATCCAAACACACACACTCTCAGACAAGCATGTATGCATGCATGTACACACACACACACACACACACACACACACACACACACACACACACACACACACACACACACAGCAAAGCACTCAGGAGAGCCAGGTAAAGCTCTGTGATGTGAAAGAGCCCTTTCAGGCTTTTAGGAGAGACACCCAGTGACACACATAGACAAGTCAGGAGAGAGAGAGAGAGAAACACACAAACACTCACTCCCTCACGCACACACGTACACGCCTAGTCTGTCAGTCAGGAGAGTCCTGAGAGACAGAAGAGACACATAGAGGCAACCGAAAACTGTCCTACCTTTAACTATAAGTACAACGTCACATACATGATTTGGGTTTATCTACGCCATGCCTAAACAACCTGCTATCAAATCCCATAGCCGCGTGGGAGAAAAGACAAGTACACGCGCTCACCTGCGGACGAGGAGGGCACAGTCGCTGAGCACACCGCGGATTGATGGGTGTGTAAATCGATGCGTTCGCGCGCAGTGTGTAGCAATACAATCTTCAACCACAAACATACCTGTATGAACTCATCAGTTACTGTATCCATATATTGTGTCACCGAGGTTAGAAAGCACTTATCACCCCCTCACACGTCGTTTGTTAGGCCACTTCGATTTCGTGGAATCCTCGGTCCATTGTGTCTGTAACGAATTATGTAACAGCCAAAATAACTTATGAACACTGCAGAAAACACTGCTACTGCGACGGATGGAAATCTGACTTTTCTTTCATTTTATCCGATATGTCCATTTTACAGAGATTATGAAACTCCAACTCAACCTTCGTTTCTCTGACAATGACTTTTCTCTAGTCTTGAAAGGAATTGAGCTGTAATTAATCAAATACTATCACTCACACATCATATCACACTATGATGAAGGATGCAGATATGATTACGTGTCTGTAAATGCAATGCAAACCGCAAGATATATTTCCATTTTACTACGTCATTAGGTCAACAGTTGACAACATAATTGAACTTGCCCTAGCGTGCGCATGTAAACTACGTGTCAAAAAAGCTCCTACCTACGTAGCCTATATATGCGTTCTTGAAAAAAGCCACATTGTGAGTACAATGTCCAGAGATAAAATATTCTAATGACTTACCTTATTTATAATGCGAAGTGCGCAAATCTTGCAGCTATTTGAGCACTTGAGACGAGTTTCTCTTACTCCTGTTCCCTCAGTGGAGTCATACTGCGAGAGAGAGAGAGGGGGAACAAATACATCTGTACCAGAGCGCGTGCAGCCCTTGCCAGAGGATGCTTCAGTCTCCTAGCAACAACAATCGATCTGGCAAGGATACATTTTTATTGGATAAAATGAAAACTTGGTCATTCAACCCTTTAACACGCTTACTAAAATAACATCTCCTGTTTATCTCCAACACAGCGAGCAAACAGAAAGAGAGAGCGAGAGAGAGAGATCATCAACCCTGTAGTAAAAACAACATGTAAGCAGATAGTGACACATTTTGGATGTATGAGTATGACTAATACGATCAGATTAAATTCATGTTTGTTGTATTAAGCATGGCCCGAGAAAAAAATATTGCTACCTAAGGTTGAGAATAAGATCCTGGGAAATGAAATGATACACATAGGGGTGTACTTTCTGAACCTCTAAATTAATAGAACCAGATAAGGTTGGAAGCCACTTCCTCTCCCAATGGGAACCAAGGAACACTGTTGGCCTGCCCTATTACCTGAGCTCCACAGCGCTAAGACCACAGCCTTACACAGGCTATAGGCTGGAGACTGTTTGGATAGTGGGCTCTCTCCCATCCCTCATACTCTCTTTCCCTCCCTCCTCCACCATTCTGTCACACCCTTCTTCTGAATACCAACATATCTATGTTTCTGTCAATGTGTGTGTGTGTGTGTGTGTGTGTGTGTGTGTGTGTGTGTGTGTGTGTGTGTGTGTGTGTGTGTGTGTGTGTGTGTGTGTGTGTGTGTGTGTGTGTGTGTGTGTGTGTGTGTGTGTGTGTGTGTGTGTGTGTGTGTGTGTGTGTGTGTGTGTGTGTAGCCAGTGCCCTCTCTCAGGCCCAGCCATGCATGGAGTGCCTTTGCGTTATGTTCAAGAGGAGCTGCACACTTTCATACTGGCATTCTAATGACTCAATGCACACACACACACACACACACACACACACACACACACACACACACACACACACACACACACACACACACACACACACACACACACACACACACACACACACACACACAGAGAGAGAGAGAGACACACACACACACAGAGAGAGAGAGAGAGAGAGAGAGAGAGAGAGACACACACACACACAACAGACACCAGCGTCGGTGTCGTTTAAGATGAGGGAGGATGATAATAGTTTTTACGAACATGGCCTTATTTCTGTTACAGCATATTGGATGACTGTCATTCATATTATATTCACCCAGTTCAATGTGACATTGATAAGTTTATGCTACTACATGATACTCTAGTTTTCCCTGTACCAATCACGAGGTTGCTACAACCTAGCCTATGAATGAAAGTTTACAACGTAGCTGTACAAACGAGAACCTCAAGATCATTTGAACCAGAGCTTTCAGTAAACAGATCTGTGTCTGTGTATTGGGAAGTTAGCCAAGCGTATAGAGGCATTTAAGACAAAATCATTTTTGATTGGGAATGTAATCCCAGCTTTATTGTATACTGTGCAGCCTGTCTGTTTTGTATGCATGACGAGATGACTGGGAGGTGTGCAGTGTTAGGCTGGTGTTCTGTTCCCTATACTTCTGCATCAACATATGGTGACAAACCCCCTAACAACATACAGCACATACTGTACACATACACACACACACACTTACACATGCTCGCACTGATGTAGTGGCGGGCCCAGCCTGTGTTGCTCTCCACATCCACCATTCTGTCACACCTCTGTGAACCTGTAGGTGCTTTTGTGATGACATCCTGTAGGTCTGATATCTGATTGGAAGTTAACTTAAAGTAATTGGTCAACAACTCAGATTTTGAATCGAAACAACTCAGATGTTATAAAAAGGTCTTAGCTTCATTGAGTTTTTCTCTTTTTGTTCCTGACCTGCTGTGGTGAGATACACTCTCCCGTTCCCGCTCCTCTCCCAAGAGCTTTAGGGCATGGCCCTTGAGGCTATCTGTCTCTCCCTCTCTGATCATGCCTAGATTATTAATGTATTGTTAATGTCAGCATTGCCTTGTAACTTGTATAATTTAATCATACATTGTACAAAGTTATTAAATATCTGCCTTTGAGATAGACAATTCCCAGACCTTTCTTGATAGTAATTTTTTCTAACTCAGCTATAGTCCTGGTTGCACATTGCTGTGTTATCTTTATGGAGTCAGATAATCATTTTAATAGACGCTGTTGATATTAATTGCATAGTCTTATTACGGGTTGCATGTGAGGTATATGTAATATCGAATATTACCCCACTACACAGACGCAAACACAGACACAGACACAGACACAGACACACACACGCACGCACACACACACACTGGCACACGCACACACACACACTGGCACACACACACACACACACACACACACTGGCACACACACACACACACACACACACACACACACACACACACACACACACACACACACACACACACACACACACACACACACACACACACACACACACACACACACACACACACACACACACACACACACACACACATACACACACACACACACACACACACAGGCTTACTGGGAGCTAGGGAATACTGGAGCAATGAGGCTGTAGTCTGGGAGAGCTGTGACTGGCACCAGAGCTCTGTGTGTGTGTGTGTGTGTGTGTGTGTGTGTGTGTGTGTGTGTGTGTGTGTGTGTGTGTGTGTGTGTGTGTGTGTGTGTGTGTGTGTGTGTGTGTGTGTGTGTGTGTGTGTGTGTGTGTGTGTGTGTGTGTGTGTGTGTGTCAGGTGCTGGCCTCCCTAATAAAGGCCTCATTGTCCCCTAGGCATGCATGTATGCAGAGAGCCCAGAAAGCTGCTGTGTCCCATAAGGGTCCCACAGCACAACAGCGTTGTCCCCTGCTTCTCCCCATAGACCCCAGCACAGTGGAAAGACTTAGAAAAAGGGATGGAGGGATAGGGACAGAGAAAGAGAGGGAGAGAGTTTTAGGGAGGGAGAGGTAGGATGAGCGAGAGAGATAGATGAAGAGGGAGAGAGAGAACATAGTCTATCAGTCTATTTCTCTGCTGGGGTTGAGGGGTTGTGAGGACGAGTTGGTCAACAGGGGTGCATTTGAGCTCCTCAATATAGATCTGTTAAGGGACTAGAGACCCCTGCAGACCCCTTCCCTCATTTAGAAATATACTTTGTGTGTGCATGTTTGTGTATGTGTGTTAGGAGAGCTGGCATTCTGCAGCCTAACACTTCCCCCTCCTAGGTAGAGCCGGTCTGCTCATGCAGCAGAAAGTTGGTCCTCTGGGATAGTGTTCCCCCCCAAAACGAGCGCCTTGTCTTTGATTCCCCACAGAGCATTTGTGTCCCAGTGCTAATAGCATTAGCCATGCTCCATTACACATAGTCCTCAGCCCTGTCTCAGCCCGGTGATGGATGGACCCTCACACGGAGGAGCTAGTGCACTAAGGAGTGTACTTCGAAGTTTGCCTAGCATCCTGTAGACAAGGTAGCTACTTACAACCATTCAATTTGGTCAATATGGCTACTGGCAGTACAGTGAAGTAAACAGGTAGACTCATAAGAACTGTGAGGTAACATTAGCTGTGGTCAAGCTACTGGCCATTATAGTTAGATAAACAAGAGAGTTAGTTAGAACAAGAAGTTGTTGTCACACACATAATTCTGCATTGCGGTCTATGAAAGTGCTCTGTCATATGGTCAGTAACGTGTGTGTGTGTGTGTGTTTATAGCTCCTAACAGGGGGTAGGTCTCTAATTATCATGGTTACAGAGGCATGGCCAACAGATTGCTGGACACACACTCCACTCTCTCTCTCTCTTACACACACACACACACACACACACACACACACACACACACACACACACACACACACACACACACACACACACACACACACACACACACACACACACACACACACACACACACACACACACACACACACACACACACGTCAGCTCTGCCCTAATTTATGTGCTCTCTGACACCTGAAGTTGGAAGACAGAGGACAATGCCAAAGGACTAGTCAGCCCTTCGCCTTTCTGAGTGTTCAAAATGTTTCTCTCTGGTACAGTATTCAGAGGACTGAATATGATAGAGTAATACTATAGTATCCATGTCTGGTATCTCTTAAACTTGTTCACTGAGGATAACTCTGATGCTCTCTACAGTATATTGATGTATGATCTCTGTGGTTACTTTACTTGTATCTGTATAGAGTGTTATGGTCTTCTCAGGAATTCTGTCTTATTTACACTGGTCTCATCCCCCACACAAGAATGTAAATGCTGTGATACCCCATGGAGATTGGGATTTGGTCGTCAGGTTACACTGTCAACTTGGTATAGTTTGATTAGTTAGTGATTGTTGGTTTTGGGTTGAAAGGTTACACCCTCAGATGTTATAAATGGAATTAAGTTCCTTTGTTCTCCCTCTTATCCTGTATCCAGTCCATGGAGGAAGGTTGCATGATTCATTCTAATTGCCTAGAAGGCATCTCTTTGTTCATGCTTTGTCTTCTAAGTTAACCTTAGGATCTATATGCCTAGAAGTATGCTTTGTAATGGTTGTTAATTCTTGTAACATAAGCTTTATGTGTCACGCCTGGTCCCGCTCCCCCTCCCTGGCGCTCGAGGGGACCAGGCTGCCCATCATTACGAACACCTGTCACCATCGTTACTCGCAGCAGCGCATCTTCGGACTCACCTGGACTCCATTACTTTGTTGATTGCCGCTTCTATATCTGTCTGTTCCTCAGTTTGTTCCCCCTGCCAGGATTGATGTCATTTTGTTTCCCCTGTCCAGACACTGTCCCTGTCCTGTTTCATGTCTGCTTATTAATTAAATGTTCACTCCCTGTACTTGCTTCTCGTCTCTAAGCATCTGTCCTTACATTATGCCTTGTATGTGAATCCATTCATTGTACAATTTCATTATTGTCACGTTCCTGACCTGTTTTCCCTTGTTTTGTATTTATTTAGTATGGTCAGGGCGTGAGTTGGGTGTGTTGTCTATGTGTTATTTTCTATGTTGGGATTTTGTGTTCGGCCTGGTATGATTCTCAATCAGAGGCAGCTGTCAATCGTTGTCCCTGATTGAGAATCATACTTAGGCAGCCTGGGTTTCACGTGTGTTTTGTGGGTGTTTGTCTACCGTGTTAGTGTTTTCACCACACGGTACTGTTTCGGTTTTCTGCACTTCGTTTATTGTTTTGTATTTCAGTGTTCAGTTTCGGGTTTAATAAATCATCATGAGCACGAACCACTCTGCATATTGGTCCGATCCTTCTCGCCTCTCCTCGTCCGATGAGGAGGACGAAATAGACAATCGGTACAGAAACACCCACCAACAAAGGACCAAGCAGAGTGGAAAAGGGCAGCGACAGCAGCAGCAGCAGCGGAGAAAAATCCAGGACTCATGGACGTGGGAGGAGATTCTGGACGGCAAGGGACCCTGGGCTCAGCCAGGGGAATATCGCCGTCCTAAAGCCGAGTTGGAGGCAGCAAAGGCAGAGAGGCGCTGGTATGAGGAGGCAGCGCGGCGACGCGGTTGGGAGCCCGAGAGTCAGACCCAAACATTTCTTGGGGGGAGGCACACGCGGAGTGTGGCAAAGCCGGGTAGGAGACCTGAGCCAACTCCCCGTGCTTACCGTGGAGTGAGAGGGCGTCGTACTGGTCAGACACCGTGTTATGCGGTGGAGCGCACGGTGTCCCCAGTACGCGTGCTTAGCCCAGTGCGGGCTATTCCACCTCGCCGCACTGGTAGGGCTAGGTTGGGCATCGAGCCGGGTGTCATGAAGCCGGCCCAACGCATCTGGTCTCCAGTGCGTCTCCTCGGGCCGGCGTACATGGCACCAGCCTTACAAATGGTGTCCCCGGTTCGCCAGCATAGCCCAGTGCGGGCTATTCCACCTCGCCGCACTGGCAGGGCTACGGGTACCATTCAACCTGGTAAGGTTGGGCAGGCTCGGTGCTCAAGAGCGCGTGTACTTCTTCACGGTCCGGTATATCCGGTGCCACCTCCACGTACCAGTCCTCCGGTGGCAGCCCCCCGCACCAGGCTGTCTCTCCGTCTCCTCCCTACAGGTGTACCTGCCTGCCCAGCGCTGTCTGAACTGCCTGCCTGCCCAGCGCTGTCTGAGCTGCCTGCCTGCCCAGCACTGCCTGAGCTGCCTGCCTGCCCAGCGCTGCCTGAGCTGCCTGCCTGCCCAGCGCTGTCTGAGCTGTCTGCCTGCCCAGCGCTGTCTGAGCTGCCTGCCTGCCCAGAGCCAGTAGAGCCATCCGTCTGTTCCGAGCCAGTAGAGCCGTCCGTCAGTCAGGAGCCGCTAGAGCCGCCCGTCTGTCCCGAGCCATCAGAGCTGCTCGTCTGTCCCGAGCCGTCAGAGCTGCCCGTCTGTCCCGAGCCGCTAGAGCCGTCCGCCAGACAGGAGCAGTCAGAGCCGTCCGCCAGACAGGAGCAGCCAGAGCCGTCAGCCAGCCATGACCAGCCAGAGCCGTCAGCCAGCCATGACCAGCCAGAGCCGTCAGCCAGCCATGACCAGCCAGAGCCGTCAGCCAGCCATGACCAGCCAGAGCCGTCAGCCAGCCATGACCAGCCAGAGCCGTCAGCCAGCCATGACCAGCCCGAGCCGTCAGCCAGCCATGACCAGCCAGAGCCAGCCAGCCAGGAGCTGCCAGAGCCTGCAGTCAGCCAGGATCCGCCAGAGCCTGCAGTCAGCCAGGCGATGCCAAAATCACTCTTCACTCTGGAGCTGCCGGAGGCGTCCTTCACTCCAGCGCTGCCGGAGTCTCCCGCCTGTCCGGCGCTGCCGGAATTCCCCGTGCATTTGGGACCCATGGCTAGGGTCCCCAGGCCAAGGTCGGCGGCGAGGATCGCCGCTCATAAAAGGCCACGGGGGCGGTTAAGGAGGTGGACAAAAACATTGTTTAAGTGGGGTCCACGTCCCGCGCCAGAGCCGGACAGACGCCCACCCAGACCCTCCCCTAGAGTTTTAGGTGGTGCGCCCGGAGTTCGCACCTTAAGGGGGGGGGGTTCTGTCACGTTCCTGACCTGTTTTCCCTTGTTTTGTATTTATTTAGTATGGTCAGGGTGTGAGTTGGGTGGGTTGTCTATGTGTTATTTTCTATGTTGGGATTTTGTGTTCGGCCTGGTATGATTCTCAATCAGAGGCAGCTGTCAATCGTTGTCCCTGATTGAGAATCATACTTAGGCAGCCTGGGTTTCACGTGTGTTTTGTGGGTGTTTGTCTACCGTGTTAGTGTTTTCACCACACGGTACTGTTTCGGTTTTCTGCACTTCGTTTATTGTTTTGTATTTCAGTGTTCAGTTTCGGGTTTAATAAATCATCATGAGCACGAACCACTCTGCATATTGGTCCGATCCTTCTCGCCTCTCCTCGTCCGATGAGGAGGACGAAATAGACAATCGTTACAATTATATATCTTCTTTTGATATATAGCATTCTCAGACCAATTCTTGCAAGTCTACGTCAACTCCTTGCCTAATGCTTTCATGTATATTTTAAATGATCTTTATGGGGTCAGATAAACATTCTTATTACGAGTCACGTGAGGTATTTAAAATATCATATATACTGTATATAAGCATGTCAAATATTACTGCCCACCACACACATACACACACACACACTCACACTCAGAGAGAGAGAGAGAACATAACAGACACACACACAGAACAGAACTGTAACAGTTTGTGCCTCTCCTCCTGTCACGCCCTGATCTGTTTCATCTGTCTTTGTGCTTGTCTCCACCCCCCTTCAGGTGTCGTCCATCTTCCTCATTATCCCCTGTGTACTTATACCTGTGTTTTCTGTTTGTCTGTTGCCAGTTCGTCTTGTTTGTCAAACTTACCAGCGTTCGTCCTGTCAGCTCCTGTCTTTTCCCAGCCTATCTTTTTGTCATCCTCCTGGTTTTTGACCCTTGCCTGTCCTGACCCTGTACCTGCCCGCCTGACCACTCTGCCTGTCCTGACCCTGTACCCGGCCGCCTGACCACTCTACCTGTCCTGACCCTGTACCCGGCCTCCTGACCACTCTGCCTGTCCTGACCCTGTACCCGCCCTCCTCACCACTCTGCCTGTCCTGACCCTGTACTCGGCTGCCTGACCACTCTGCCTGTCCTGACCCTGTACCCGGCCGCCTGACCACTCTGCCTGTCCTGACCCTGTACCCGCCCTCCTCACCACTCTGCCTGTCCTGACCCTGTACCCGGCTGCCTGACCAGTCTGCCTGTCCTGACCCTGTACCCGGCCGCCTGACCACTCTGCCTGTCCTGACCCTGTACCCGGCCGCCTGACCACTCTACCTGTCCTGACCCTGTACCCGGCCGCCTGACCACTCTGCCCGTCCTGACCCTGTACCCGCCCTCCTCACCACTCTGCCTGTCCTGACCCTGTACCCGCCCTCCTCACCACTCTGCCTGTCCTGACCCTGTACCCGGCTGCCTGACCAGTCTGCCTGTCCTGACCCTGTACCCGGCCGCCTGACCACTCTACCTGTCCTGACCCTGTACCCGGCCGCCTGACCACTCTGCCCGTCCCTGACCCTGAGCTTGCCTGACGTCCTGTACCTTTGCTCCTACTCTGGATTATCAACCCCTGCCTGCCTTGACCTGTCGTTTGCCTGCCCCTGTGGTTACAATAAACATGGTTGCTTCACACAGTCTGCACTTGGGTCTTACCTTGATTCCTGATACCTCCAAGCCTTCTCAACAAGTCCACAATTCATTAGTAATTGACCGCAGAAGCCTTGGTCATGAAACATTAACATGCTGCTGGTATATTATTGGTTAATGATATGAAGCAATCGGCTGAGCGGACATTCTGACAATAAGACAGCAATAGTGGAATGAGAGGAGAGAGAGGCTAAAATCAGAATCATGGGGACCTGGGAAATGTCCCCATGAGGGAGCATTTTCCTTTATTTACTGTCCTCGTGGGGACTTTTTCTTTTTTTTAGGTCCCCACAAGGATAGAACAACCAACCAACCAACCCACACTCACTCACACACACACGCTTTTCCACAACTAAACCTCTGAGTTTCATCAGTTCTGACAGTGAACATCTCTCTCTATAACCCCTCATCTTTTCCTATACTCCCACCGATGAGCTCTCTCTCTATCTTTTCCTCTACTTCTTTTTCTTTATTTCTCTCTCTCCCTCTATGTCTCTCTCTCTTCCATTATTTCTCTATCTTTCTCTCTCCTTTCCCCTCTAACTCTCTGCCTCTATTTCTCTCCTTCTATTTTGCTTCTCTCTTTCCCTATCTTAGGCCTGGACCAATACGGACACATCACACACACTCATTTTCACCCTGGAATTACTCTCATTATCCTCATTATCTGACTGTGTGTGTGTGCATGAATCAGTGGGTGTGTGTGTGAGAGAGAGACAGAAACAGAGGGAGGTAGAGGAAGGGTAACTGATCTCTGTGGATGGAGATAGAGGAGTGTGTTTGTCTTTTTTAGGCCATGCCGCAGGAAAAGTATACAAAAGAGACAGGTAACCAAGAGGAATGGGAATGTCTTCCTTTTAGTCTATTTGACATTTTTTCATTCTCTCTTTCTTTCCTGTGTAGGCGATGGAAATGTATCTTCTCCTCACATCTCCACCATCTGTCTGTGAAAGTGACATTATCAGACGGGTGTGTCTGTGAGAGAGAAGACAGAGACTGCATTATCAGAGGCTGCTGTGGTATTCTTTTCTACCTGGGTTCTCTCAGCGCTCCTCCTGCACCAGATAAAACCACCTTTTCAGACACCCTAACTCCTCTACGGTGCCTTGCAAAAGTATTCATCCCCCTTCGCGTTTTTCCTATTTTGTTGCATTACAACCTGTCATTTTATTATATTTTTATTTGTATTTCATGTAATGGACATACACAAAATAGTGCAAATTGGTGAAGGGAAATAAAAGAAATTACTTGTTTAAAGAAAATATACAAAACCCCCAAGAAAAGTGGTGCATGCATATGTATTCACCACCTTTGCTATGAAGCCCCTAAATACGATCTGGTGCAACCAATTACCTCCAGGAGTCACATAATTAGTTAAATAAAGTCCACCTGTGTGCAATCTAAGTGTCACATGATCTGTCACATGATCTCAGTATATATACACCTGTTCTGAAAGGCCCCAGAGTCTGCAACACCACTATGCACAGGGCACCACCAAGCAAACTGCACCATAATCAATTATTAAAAAATTTAAAGAATATGGCACCACAACAAACCTGCCAAGAGAGGGCCACCCACCAAAACTCATGGACCAGGCAAGGAGGGCATTAATCAGAGAGGCAACAAAGAGACCAAAGATAACCCTGAAGGAGCTGCAAAGCTCCACAGCGGAGATTGTAGTACCTGTCCATAGGACAACATTAAGCCGTACACTCCACAGAGCTGGGCTTTATGGAAGAGTGCCCAGAAAAAGCCATTACTTAAAGAAAAAAATAAGCAAACACGTTTGGTGTTCGCCAAAAGACATGTGGGAGACTCCCCCAAACATATGGAAGAAGGTACTCTGGTCAGATGAGACAAAAATTTAGCTTTTTGATCATCAAGAAAAACGCAATGTCAGGCGCAAACCCAACACCTCTCATCACCCCGAGAACACCATTCCCACAGTGAAGCATGGTGATGGCATCTGGATATGTGTCCAAACATTCACCTTCCGCTACCATTGTCAAGCCGTCTACACATCAAGCCGTCTACACATACAGTTTGAAGCATGTTGTTGTGTTAAAGCCACCATATTGTGTTAGTCCGCTAGGGACCTTTTCCTAATGTATTAAGTGTGTATGTTTATTCTGTGTTATCATTTAGTTAGCTAGTAAATAAATAATGAAACAAATTTGTGTAGCACTGAATCATAAGTAAGGCTGTGGTTTTTGCAGATGCAGGAGGTTACGACTGTTCAGAATGATGAAATTATAAGAGGTTACGATTAATATGTTGACTGTTTTATGGATGTGATAGGTAAAGACCTTTAGAGGTTAATTCGGGAGATGGTAACTCTTTAAACAATGGCTCTCATGATGCCCCAAATCCTAATGAGTTAATTGTTACATAATGATTTTAATTGGGTAACAAATAAACATAGTTAGTTGATAAGATAAATAACAGTCATCAGATTAATGAAAGAAATGTCACAACAGCAGCTAAATTATGTTGACTGTGTTCATGTGTGTGTGTGTGTGTGTGTGCGGAGGACCTATCATCCTTTCACTCCATCCTCTCTACTTTCTCTTCCTCCCCTTCCCTCCTCCCTCTCTGTAGATGACATTGTAAACTACTTGAAAAGAAGGTTGACGACATTCACTCCTCATTCACTCAGCCTATTAAGTCCACTGGTCCCACTCACACAGAACGACAACCTGTCCGTTTGGGGGTCAAACGACAACCTGTCCGTTTGACCCCATCCCCTCGTCCCTTCTCCAGACCATCTCTGGAGACCTTCTCCCATTCCTTACTTCCCTCATCAACTCATCCCTGACCACTGGCTACGTCCCCTAGGACTTCAAAATGGCCCGAGTCGCTCCCCTCCTCAAGAAACCAACACTCAACCCCTCTGCCATTGTTAATAAGAATTTGTTCTTAACTGACTTGCCTAGTTAAATAAAGGTTACATAACTCCCTCCTCAACCCACCTTTTGTGAACTTGCACTTTTCCCACTTGCTAGCTCTGACTTTTCTGATAGCTCTTTTATTGAGAAAAATGTCCTTACTCGCTATGGCTAAGAATGTATGCTAAATGACAAAAATGTCAATGGAATGTAATTCGTGCATGTACTATGTGTGTACATGTGTGTGTGTGTGTGTGTGTGTGTGTGTGTGTGTGTGTGTGTCAGAAGCTGATGACACCCAGGGAGAATTTTAGCAGGTCATTATCTCAGGCCTTAATAATTCATTTAACGATTTGATAAAAATGATGTTTCATTCATGAGGTGATCCATCCTAGACCTTTATCTTTTTCAACTCAGCACAGTCACTATGCAACTTTTCTCTCTGTCTGGTTTATTGTTAATAACCTGCTTTATTTATTTATTTAATTACTATTTATTTGCCCAGACAAATGGAATTGAAAAGACAAATTACAGAGGACAACCCAAAAATGGGCTTGTTGGTTGGTTGTCAGTTGAGTTTGAAGTTTGTTCGACCCATTGCAACTCTCCATCTGCTTTTCCCTGTGTGTGTGTGCTTTTATGAGTCTTTGTGTGGAACAGACACCCCTCATCAACAGACCCTCAGAGCAGCACACAGAGACAAATCACACACCATATGCTACAACACACACACATCTCAGATGCCTACACAGCGGTAGTGTCCCACAGCTATCATTTCATCAGTACGTCTTTCTTCCACTTTGCTAATTATCTCGGTGGCTAATTACTAACCTCTTGGCCACGCTAGTCATGCTCCTCTCTCCCAGAGAAACAGCTTGGAGGATAAAATGGAGAATTCAGAAAACCTTGAGTTTGACCTGACGAGAACAGTCCCATTCTCTAACTCTGTAACTAAATTAGACTGCTGGCAGTATTTCCAGTCACTTTATAGTCTCATTATACACATAGCTCTGAGAGGGGCTCTGCTCGTGTCTGTGTGTGTTGGGGCATTGTGGGTGGCAGTTGATTAGAATAACTTTCCAGGTGATGGTTGGCAAAGGCACAGCTATTTCTACTATTAGAGCTAACTTGGCTTTGGACTGGGCCTGGGAAACCACCTATTTCTCACCATTTCGATAAATGTTTCTTTCTGAAATCCTTCCTTTTAAGGGGACAAATGTTTTCTCCCCCTCCTACCCCCCACTCCTTAATCAGCAGAAATCAGACATAGACTACATACAGTGTATGAGGCCATTGTGAGGATGGGACTGGAGGAGAGGAACACTGTACATAAGGAAGTGGATGGTGTCAAATGTTCTACTTTTAAACCCGGACAAAACAGAGATGCTAGTGCTAGGTCCCAAGAAACAAAGAGATCTTCTGTTGAATCTGACAATTAATCTTGATGGTTGTACAGACATCTCAAATAAAACTGTGAAGGACCTTGGCGTTACTCTGGACCCTGATCTCTCTTTTGATGAACATATTAAGACTGTTCCATCTACGTAACATTGCAAAAATCTGAAACTTTCTGTCCAAAAATGATGCAGAAATATGTATCCATGCTTTTGTCACTTCTAGGTTGCAATGCAATGCTCTACTTTCCGGCTACCCGGATAAAGCACTAAATAAACTTCTGTTAGTGCTAAACACGGCTGCTAGAATCTTGACTAGAACCAAAAAATGTGATCATATTACTCCAGTGCTAGCTTCCCTACACTGGCTTCCTGTTAAGGCAAGGGCTGATTTCAAGGTTTTACTGCTAACCTACAAAGCATTACATGGGCTTGCTCCTACCAATCTTTCCGATTTGGTCCTGCCGTACATACCTACACGTACGCTACGGTCACAAGACGCAGGCCTTCCTTACTGTCCCTAGAATTTCTAAGCAAACAGCTGGAGGCAGGTCTTTCTCCTATAGAGCTCCATTTTTATGGAATGGTCTGCCTATCAATGTGAGAGACGCAGAACTCGTTCTCGACCTTTAAGTCTTTACTGAAGACTCATCTCTTCAGTAGGTCCTATGATTGAGTGTAGTCTTACCCAGGAGTGTGAAGGTGAACGGAAAGGCTCTGGAGCAACGAACCGCCCTTGCTGTCTCTGCCTGGCCGGTTCCCCTCCACTGGGATTCTCTGCCTCAAACCCTATTACAGGGTCTGAGTCACTGGCTTACTGGTGCTCTTCCATCCCTAGGAGGGGTGCGGCACTTGAGTGGGTTGAGTCACTGACGTGATCGTCCTGTCCGGGTTGTCCCCCCCCCCCTGGGTTCGTGCCGTGGGGGAGATCTTCGTGGGCTATGCTCGGCCTTGTCTCAGTCTGGTCTGTGCTTTGGCAAAGTGGGTGGGGTTATATCCTGTCTGTTTGGCCCTGTCCGGGGTATCGTTGGACGGGGCCACAGTGTTTAGTTTATGTGTCGAGGGGCTAGGGTCAGTCTGTTATATCTGGAGTATTTCTCCTGTCTTATCTGGTGTCCTGTGTGAATTTAAGTATGCTCTCTCTAATTCTCTCTCTCTCTCTCTCTCTCTCTCTCTCTCTCTCTCTCTCTCTCTCTCTCTCTCTCTCTCTCTCTCTCTCTCTCTCTCTCTCTCTCTCTCTCTCTCTCTCTCTCTCTCTCTCTCTCTCTTTCTCTCTTTCTTTCTGTATTTCTTTCTCTCTCTCGGAGGACCTGAGCCCTAGGACCATATCTCAGGACTTCCTGGCCTGATGACTCCAGTCTGGTGAACTGGTCGTGCTGCTGCTGCATTTACTCCTGAGGTGTTGACCTGTTGCACCCTCTACAACCACTGTGATTATTATTACTTGACCCTGCTGGTCATCTATGAACATTTGAACATCTTGGCCATGTTCTGTTATAATCTCCACCCGGCACAGCCAGAAGAGGACTGGCCACCCCTCATAGCCTGGTTCCTCTCTAGGTTTCTTCCTAGGTTCCCGCCTTTCTAGGGCGTTTTTCCTAGACACCGTGCTTCTACACCTGCATTGCTTGCTGTTTGGGATTTTAGGCTGGGTTTGTGTACAGCACTTTGTGACATCAGCTGATGTAAGAAGGGCTTTATAAATACAGTTGATTGATTAATTGATTGTAAAGGGTGAGAGTAGTGCTTGACAGGATCTGAATGGAACACTCAGAATGCTCCATCCCTTTAACTCCACCCCTAAGAATGCTTCCTCCTTTCTCTCACAAAACATATCCTCAGTGGAATGCCATTACCTCATTGGTAGAACCTTTCTCCCTCTATTTTCTGATTCCCTGTGTCTCTCTCTGTCTCTGTTCTGTGTCTGTGTCTCTATGTCTATCTCTACTCTATATCTGTGTCTCACTCTGACTCTTTTCTGTGTCTGTGTCTTTATGTCTATCTCTACTCTATATCTGTGTCTCACTCTGTCTCTGTTCTGTGCCTGTGTCTCTATGTCTATCTCTACTCTATATCTGTGTCTCACTCTGTCTCTGTTCTGTGTCTGTGTCTCTATGTCTATCTCTACTCTATATCTGTGTCTCACTCTGTCTCTGTTCTGTGTCTGTGTCTCTATGTCTATCTCTACTCTATATCTGTGTCTCACTCTGTCTCTGTTCTGTGTCTGTGTCTCTATGTCTATCTCTACTCTATATCTGTGTCTCACTCTGTCTCTGTTCTGTGTCTGTGTCTCTATGTCTATCTCTACTCTATATCTGTGTCTCACTCTGTCTCTGTTCTGTGTCTCTATGTCTATCTCTACTCTATATCTGTGTCTCACTCGGTCTCTGCTGTGGCTCTGCCCTTGCAGAGGAGGCAGCAGAGAGGCCTGTCTTTAGAAGATCCACCATTGGATCATACCAACTACCAGCACACTGTTGAAGACTACTACGGGAAAACCTATTATTAAAACAACTTTTTATATTAAAAAATGCCTTTTTATTTATTACTGATGGTTATATTGGTCTGTGTTATACAGAGAAGAACATTATCTGAAAATACATCTTCGATGAAAGGTCATCTATGTGTGTAGATAAATCAGGTGTATGGTGGGAGGCATAGAAGAGAATTACTGAGGGAGGAATGACACACACAGCTATCCCTTAGGACATAGTATCTCTCTGTCCTCTTTGTGAAACTGCCACCAAGGCACATCTTTCTGCAGGAGAAGCACATTTCTGTGACTTACTGGAGAGTGCAGGTATGATCACTCCTTTCTCTCCAGTCGAATAACTCTATTACCTCCGACCTTGGACACTTTAAAGTCAACTTGCCACTTTGCAAAGTCTACCACAACAATCCAAAACCAACTACCAATCAGAGCCATACTCTTGTGACTGCTTTGTTTTCTATTTTCCCTTCCAAGTCAAGGTACAGCTGCACGTGCAGACACAAACCATGATCCTCCCAAACCACAGTTGTGGTTATGATCCATATTTAGCCTTGGTGTGACTGACTGTGAGAGATGATGTGTTACTGATCTCATCTTGATTCAGTTTAAAAACCACTGATGTGTGTATGTTTTAGTGTTCTCTTTGTGACATACTTTTTTCATTTCCTCTATGTATGTGTGTGTCCTGGGGGTATGATATGATATCATTCATCTCTGTCTCAGCACGTGGCTGCCTATTTCTCCCATCAGGTTAACTACCGCTTAATACCAGTAGGACAGTTGATTCAATCAATATCAAAATATTATCATGATTCATCTTAACACTTTCACAGGTATACTTTTTAAAAGGGTTAATAAGGAGCTCATAGAAAATATAACTCATTGTTTCTTTTAGTGGGGTCTTTTCTTTCCTCCAAACAATGAGGAGGATTTATTTTGTTTATAGTGATATAGGGGAAAAAGTAAGAGCAGATTGAACCAGCACACTGTGTCTATGTGACACTCACACTTCAACATGTGACATAAAGGCCATTAATCCATTTTCCCCTAATTAGTCTTCTATTTTCTTCTCAGCGAGACAGCCCTTTGGCCGATCTCTCACACCCTGCTGCTTCTATTCTAAACACACTATGAAAACACCACCAGCCACTTACACAGTTTCTCTCACACACAGGTCATTGAGCGCTCTAGGCTGTGTGTGTGTGTGTGTGTGTGTGTGTGTGTGTGTGTGTGTGTGTGTGTGTGTGTGTGTGTGTGTGTGTGTGTGTGTGTGTGTGTGTGTGTGTGTGTGTGTGTGTGTGCGTGCGTGCGTGCGTGCGTGCGTGCGTGCGTGCGTGCGTGCGTGCGTGCGTGCGTGCGTGCGTGTGTGTGTGTGTGTGTGTGTGTGCTTGATGCCAAAGCACAGCTTCTCTCCTCTAGCAGACAGAAAAGCGTAACCAAACATATAGCGTATTATAATGATTTCACTCCATAATCTGGCCTCTGACTCTGGCAGCTGGAGGAAAACTTGGTGACAGTTTATTTTTAAAGAGATGAAGTATAAGCAGGGTTGTAGTGGTAAACACAGATGGGTAAACTCTGAACACCAGAGGAGAGGACAGGCGGTTAGTAACACTGAGACGCTAACACGCTAACACGCAAACGCTAACACTGAGAACGGAGTGATGTATGGCCGCTGTCCACTCTGTCCAGGTGCTGAAGTTGTTCATTTCAATGGTGTTGAATCACTGAATGACAATATTACAGCTTTCTGTTGGTTGTTTAGTGGCCATCGGATCGTTGCATTTGTGACATAGTCACCACAGACATGACTTCATGTAAACACAAAATCAAGACTACACATACAGCATGTCCTAGCAGTGTCTGAATCCTGGCTTAGGAAGGCCACCAAAAATTCTGAAATTTCCATCCCCAACTACAACTTTTCCCGACAAGATAGAACTGTCAAAGGGGGCGGAGTTGCAATCTATTGCAGAGATAGCCTGCAGAGTTCTGTCATACTATCCAGGTCTGTGCCCAAATAATTCAAGCTTCTACTTTTAAAAATCCACCTTTCCAGAAACTAGTCTATCACCGTTGCCGCTTGTTATAGACCCCCCTCAGCCCCCAGCTGTGTCCTGGAATCCTTATGTGAATTGATTACCCCCCATCTATCTTCAGAGTTTGTACTGTTAGGTGACCTAAACTGGTGACCTTGCATCCCGCAAGGATGGCCATATACAGCGTTGCTCACTGAGTTCACTGAGTCCCTGAATTCCTATCGGACCTTGTAGTCATAGCAGATAATATTCAAATTTTTGATGATTGTTTTCGGAGCCATCATCGACTCAGTGGGTTTTGTCCAACATGTCTCTGGACCTACTCACTGTCACAGTCATACTCTGGACCTAGTTTTGTCCCATGGAATAAATGTTGTGGATCTTAATGTTTTTCCTCATAATCCTGGACTATCGGACCACCATTTTATTACGTTTGTAATCGCAACAAATAATCTGCTCAGACCCCAACCAAGGAGCATCAAAAGTCGTGCTATAAATTCTCAGACAACCCAAAGATTCCTTGATGCCCTTGCCTACCAAAGGACGTCAGAGAACAAAAATCAGTTAACCGCCTAACTGAGGAACTCAATTTAACCTTGCGCAATACCCTAGATGCAGTTGCACCCCTAAAAACTAAAAACATTTGTCATAAGAAACTAGCTCCCTGGTATACAGAAAATACCCGAGCTCTGAAGCAAGCTCCAGAAAATTAGAACGGAAATGGCGCCACACCAAACTGGAAGTCTTCCGACTAGCTTGGAAAGACAGTACCGTGCAGTATCGAAGAGCCCTCATGTCACGTTCTGACCTTTATTTCCTTTGTTTTTGTTTTTATTTAGTATGGTCAGGGCGTGAGTTGGGGTGGGCAGTCTATGTTTGTGTTTCTATGTTTTTCTATTTCTGTGTTTGGCCTGATATGGTTCTCAATCAGAGGCAGGTGTTAGTCATTGTCTCTGATTGGGAACCATATTTAGGTAGCCTGTTTTGTGTTGGGTTTTGTGGGTGGTTGTTTTCTGTCTTTGTGTCTCTGCACCAGATAGGACTGTTTTCGGTTTTCACGTTTGTTGTTTTGTATTTGGAAGTGTTCAGTTTATTGTCTTTAATTAATCATTATGGACACTTACCACGCTGCGCTTTGGTCCTCTCCTTCTTCCACCGAAGAAAACCGTTACAGAACCACCCACCAAAACTGGACCAAGCAGCGTGGTAACAGGCAGCAGCAACAGCAGCGGCCGAAAACACAAGACTCCTGGACTTGGGAGGAAATACTGGACGGCAAGGGACCATGGAAACAGGCTGGTGAATATCGCCGCCCCAAAGCTGAGCTGGAGGCAGCGAAAGCGGAGAGGCGGTGGTATGAGGAGGCTGCACGTAAGCGCGGCTGGAAGCCAGAGAGGCAGCCCCAAAAAATTATTGGGTGGGGGCACACAGGGAGTGGTGTTAAGCCAGGTAGGAGACCTGAGCCAACTCCCCGTGCTTACCGTGGAGAGCGTCGTACCGGGCAGGCACCGTGTTATGCGGTGGAGCGCACGGTGTTCCCGGTGCGCTAGAGTGGGCATCGAGCCAGGTGCCATGAAACCGTCTCTACGCATCTGGTCACCAGTGCATCTCCTTGGGCCGGGGTACATGGCACCAGCCCTACGCATGGTGTCCCCGGTTCGCCAGCACAGCCCAGTGCGGGCTATTCCCCCTCGCCGCACTGGCCTGGCTACGGGGAGCGTTCAGCCAGGTAGGGTTGGGCAGGCTCGGTGCTCGAGACCTGTAGTGCGTCTCCATGGTCCGGTCTATCCGGTGCCTTCTCCACGCACCAGTCCGCCTGTGGCAGCCCCTTTCACCAGCCCAGTACCACCAGTGCCAACACCACGCACCAGGCTTCCTGTGCGTCTCCAGAGTCCAGTACGCCCTGTTCCTCCTCCCCGCACTCGCCCAGTGGCCTACTGTGCGCCTCAGCAGGCCAGAGTCTTCCGTCTGTCCCGCGCCGCCTGAGCTGCCCATCTGTCCAGCGCCGCCTGAGCTGCCCGTCTGCCCAGCGCCGCCTGAGCTGCCCGTCTGCCCAGCGCCGCCTGAGCTGCCCGTCTGCCCAGCGCCGTCTGAGCTGCCCATCTTCCCAGCGCCGTCTGAGCTGCCCGTCTGCCCAGGGCCGTCTGAGCTGCCCGTCTGCCCAGCGCCGTCTGAGCTGCCCGTCTGTCCAGCGCCATCTGAGCCGCCCGTCTGTCCTGAGCCGTCAGAGCCGCCCGTCTGTCCTGAGCCGCATAGCCTGGTTCCTCTCTAGGTTTCTTCCTAGGTTTTGGCCTTTCTAGGGAGTTTTTCCTAGCCACCGTGCTTCTACACCTACATTGCTTGCTGTTTGGGGTTTTAGGCTGGGTTTCTGTACAGCACGTTGAGATATCAGCTGATGTAAGAAGGGCTATATAAATACATTTGATTTGATTTGATATGCTTAACACCCCGGCCATCCTACAATATAAACTAGATGATCTCAATCTCACACAAAGTATCAAGGAACCTACCAGGTACAACCCTAAATCCGTAAACATGGGCACCCTCATAGATATCATCCTGACCAACTTGCCCTTTAAATACACCTCTGCTGTCTTCAACCAGGATCTCAGCAATCACTGCCTCATTGCCTGCGTCCGTAATGGGTCCACTGTCAAACGCTTCCTAAAACACTTCAGCGAGCAGGCCTTTCTAATCGACCTGGCCCGGGTATCGTTGGAAGGATATTGACCTCATCCCGTCAGTAGAGGATGCCTGGTTGCTCTTTAAACGTGCTTTCCTCACCACTTTAAATAAGCATGCCCCATTCAAAAAAATTCGAACTAAGAACAGATACAGCCCTTGGTTCACCCCAGACTTGACTGCCCTTGACCAGCACAAAAACATCCTGTGGCGTTCTGCATTAGCATCGAATAGCCCCCATGATATGCAACTTTTCAGGGAAGTCAGGAACCAATATACACAGTCAGTTAGGAAAGCTAAGGCTAGCTTTTTCAAACAGAAATTTGCATCCTTTAGCACTAATTCCAAAAAGTTTTGGGACACTGTAAAGTCCATGGAGAATAAGAGCACCTCCTCCCAGCTGCCCAGGCTAGGAAACACTGTCACCATCGATAAATCTACGATAAGCATTTTTCAACGGCGGGCTATGCTTTCCACTTGGCTACCCCTACCCCAGCCAAAAGCTCTGCACCCCCTGCAGCAACTTGCCCAAGCCCCCTCCCCCGCTTCACCTTCACCAAACCCAGACAGCTGATGTTCTGAAAGAACTGCAAAATCTGGATCCCTACACATCAGCTCGGCTAGACAATCTGGACCCTCTCTTTCTAAAAGTATCCTCCGAAATGGTTGCAACCCCTATTACTATCCTTTTCAACCTTTCTTTCGTATCGTCTGAGATCCCCAAAGATTGGAAAGCTGCCGCGGTCTTCCCCCTCTACAAAGCGGGAGACACTCTAGACCCAAACTGTTATAGACCTCTATCTATCCTGCCCTGCCTTTCTAAAATCTTTGAAAGCGAAGTTAACAAAGAGATCACCGAGCATTTCGAATCCCACCGTAACCTCTCCACTATGCAATCTGCTTTCCGAGCTGGTCATGTGTGCACCTCAGCCACGCTCAAGGTCCTAAACGATATCATAACCGCCATCAATAAAAGAAAGTACTATGCAGCCGTCTTCATCGACCTGGCCAAGGCTTTTGACTCTGTCAATCACAACATTCTTATCGGCAGACTCAACAGCCTTGGTTTCTCAAATGACTGCCTCACCTTGTTCACTAACTACTTCTCAGATAGAGTTCAGTGTGTCAAATCGGAGGGCCTGTTGTCCGGACCTCTGGCAGTCTCTAGGGGGATGACACAGGGTTCAGTTCTCGGGCCGACTCCTTTCTCTGTATATATCAATGATGTCGTCCTTGCTGCTGGTGATTCTCTTATCCACCTCTACGCAGACAACACCATTCTGTATACATCTGGCCCTTCTTTGGACACCGTGTTAATTAACAAACCTCCAATTGAGCTTCAATGCCATACAACACTCCTTCCGTGGCCTCCAACTGCTTTTAAATGCTAGTAAAACTAAATGCTCTTCAACGGATTGCTGCCCGCACCCGCCTGCCCGTCTAGCATCACTACTCTGGACGGTTCTGACTTGTATATGTGGACAACTACAAATACCTAGGTGTCTGGTTAGATTGTAAACTCTCCTTACAGACTCACATTAAGCATCTCCAATCCAAAATCAAATCTAGAATCGGCTTCCTATTTCGCAACAAAGCATCCTTCATTCATGCTGCCAAACATACCCTCGTAAAACTGACTATCCTACCGATCCTTGACTTTGGCGTTGTCATTTACAAAATAGCCTCCAACAGTCTACTCAGCAAACTGAATGTAGTCTATCACAGTGCCATTCGTTTTGTCACCAAAGCACCATATACTACCCACCACTACGACCTGTATGCTCTCGTTGGCTGGCCCTCGCTACATAGTCGTCGCCTAACCCACTGGCTCCAGGTCATCTATAAGTCTTTGCTAGGTAAAGCTCCGCCTTATCTCAGCTCACTGGTCACCATAGCATCCACCCACCCGTAGCATACGCTCCAGCAGGTATATTTCACTGGTCATCCCCAAAGCTAACACCTGCTTTGGCCGCCCTTCCTTCCAGTTCTCTGCTGCCAATGACTGGAACGAATTGCAAAAATCACTGAAGCTGGAGACTTATATATCCCCCTCTAACTTTAAGCATCCGCTGTCTGAGCAGCTTACCAATCACTGTACCTGTACACAGCCCATCTGTAAATAGCTCACCCAACTACCTCATCCCCATATTGTTATTTATCTTTTTGCTCTTTTGCACCCCAGTATCTCTACTTGCACATCATCATCTGCACATCTATCACTCCAGTGGTAATGCTAAATTGCCTATTTATTGCCTTACGTCCCTACTCTTCTACATTTTCACACACCATGCATCGATTTTTATATTGTGTTATTGACTGTACATTTGTTTATGTGTAACTCTGTGTTTTTGTTTTTGTTGCACTACTTTGCTTTATCTTGGCCAGGTCGCAGGTGTAAATGAGAACTTGTTCTCAACTGGCCTACCTGGTTAAATAAAGGTGAAATAAAATAAATAAATAAATAAAATGTCTCTTTCTGTTCTGGTAAGATGTGTACAGATATCAATCTCACATGCACTCTGAACTTGACCATTTGGTTGTGATCTATGCCATGCAGGCTGTCTGAAGTCCTCTTCTCCCTGATTTTACGAATCAAAAACTCCAAATCATGTTTTGTTCCTCATCAGCCTCTGGCAGTGTGATTCATATCAGAAGGGTTTCAGCCAGTTGATGATGCTATGTGGAACAGCATCCATTAATCATGATGTATCTGGCAGGCTAGTGACAGTCACACTGATCACCACACATCATTATCATAATCACATACCAACGCATGCACACACGGACTTACACACAAACACATACACGCATTCCAACACTCAAACTCACACACACACACACATACGCACGGACCTATGCGCATGCAAGCACAGTAATTGTATTCATTAGCTATTGGCAACATTTTCATCACACAAAAGAGCACATATAGTATCTCTGCAAAAGTACTACTCCACTACTTCTCTCTGACTGATCAATGTTCTTCTTCTGTTAGCCATATGAGACATAGATTAGTTCATCTGTACATGATGAACACACCAAACAACAGACAGACGTTAGACAACAGACAGTAAGCCATAAACTGTGTGTGTTAAGTCTCCCCTCTAGCTAATCTCTAATAGACAGACTGACAGACCGATGTGTTACTGTTGATGTGTTACTCTGCTTTCAGAGCACAGTGATAGAAGCATGTAAAAACTGTTGCATTGTGTTACAGCCTTAAGGAACTCTGTCACGGCTTAAAGTGGGAGTGTGTAGTTGTGTGTGTGTGTGTGTGTGTGTGTGTGTGTGTGTGTTGTTTGGGTTGTGCTGATAGCAGGCCCTCTACAGCTTCATGGCCTGAGGCGTCAAAATGCTTGCTGGCTAGAGTACATATGACCCATCAATATTTACACACACACACAACATCAACATGAAGTCAACGCAATCAACACACTACATAGAGTAACATACAACATACAGCATGTCATTCCTGGCTATATAACAAGATTCTAGTTCTATTTATCTTTAGATCTTGCTGTTTTCTGTCTCTCTTTCTCCCTCGCTCCTTATTTCCTCCGGGTGTACTGTGTTGCAGATGAATGCTAAATATTGGTTTTTCTAAAGGAAAACCACTTCCTTGCTTTGTGTATGGAGGGTGTGT
>NC_092094.1:32287654-32400154 GCF_045679555.1 Salvelinus alpinus | reverse complement strand
AAAGAGACTGTTTACTCACAGCAAGGACCTGGGGAAGAGTGGCAAAGGAGAGGAGAGAAGAGGGGATGAATGTGCCAATTGGAAGCTGCAGTGATTAGATGGCCAAGGTAGTATGAGGGCCAAGTTTGGAAATTAGCCAGATGGGCGCTGCTGTGCCATCGGATCTTCAGTGACCACAGGGAGTCACGACATCAGGTACAAATCTCATCAGAAGGACAGGACTGGATTGTGGACAGGAGTAGAAGAAATTAAGCATTAATAAGGTCCAAAGTTGACTACTCTGCAGTTAAATCAGAATGTTTACACAGTAATCCAAAATGTAAGGACAAGTGTAGTTTTGCCTCAATATCCAATGGCAATATCCACCAGAGGAGCAGCTTGTGGGGTATGTCAGTTTAATATGGTTGACAACTCACATGCAATGTAAGGGAGGGAAGGGGGGACGGGAGGGGGTGAAGGGGGGGTTGGGAGGGGGGGGAGGGGGGGGGAGTTTGGAAGGGGGGGTTGGTCTATTAACCTACATGGAATTGTTTTAAGGTCATACCAAGGAACATTTTGATATATGATTTAGAATTTTAAGACCCCTTGAATATGGAATTGTTTTAAGAAGGTCATACCAAGGAACATTTAGCTGTTTGATTTTGAATTTTAAGATCCCTTGAAGCATAAAAAGAATATATAAAACAATTATTTGATGAAAAATGACTGTAGTGAATCTGTTATTCAATGGGCTAATAGCAGTAAGGCCAAAAATACATTGCACAACAGAAAGTCCCCAAAAATCTAAAGGAAGTTTGTTTTTTTACATGTATTTAACCTTTTTAATTGTTTTACATTATGGCACTAAACAGTCTCTATATACACAGTACTTCCATTCGTTTTTTAAACTGGTACCGGGGGACCTTCAGACAAGTCTTGTGAGGCCTGTGGGCACCCTAGAGCAAAACAACTTACATGTACTGAATGTGTTGGTGAGAGTCTCACCTTTCCACAGAGGGGACACTACAGACAGAAGTTGGCAGATAGGCTGTACCGACTTCAGACATGTACCAAGACATTTGTGGGGGCTATAGAGCAAAACAGAGAACAACATTGTGTTCATGAGAGTCTCAGCTTTCCACAGTGTTTAGGCATAATAGTTTGTAATAAGCGTTCGGACACTACAGACGAACTGGTGAGAAGACCAATTTCCGGGATGTCTCATGGTCTGACAAACATCGCTCTAGCTCTGTCACCTTTCTTTCACAGATGCTGAAGTGCAACAGAGGCAGATGTGGTGGATTGAGACACACCCAATGCCAAAAAACAGATATCTCTATCTTAAACTGACTGATTTTTATGGGGATTTGTTTATTATGCTAATTTTATTTCCCCGCGGAAAGTAAAGGCAACTAATACTGAAACGCGTGGGGATTAATCCTTGTAAAGTTACTACATCTTTTTGGTGATGAGGATAAAACTTAGAGGTCAGCTTGTATGTGACGCTGCACTAGCTAGCTAAGAATCCGAGAGTTAGCCAGTTAGCTTTTTTTTTTGAGCAACGGAGAGCAGGAGCCACGGGAGGTAATCAGGCTCCTGCCATCACACCAGCAGGGATCAGACTGCGTACATACACTGGAGAGACCCTACCATTGCTAGGGGCTCTAGAGGTGGACATTGCATACAACATCCAGGAAACGAGAGCACGGCTCCTGGTGGTGAAAGGGAATGGGCCTAGTCTACTAGGGCATGACTGGCTCAACAAAATAAAACTGAACTGTGATGAGATAAAACACACACAAGGGACTGTTGATGTCATTGAAAAGTACCCAGAGGTTTTCAGAGATGAACTGGGCACGCTGCAGGCTATTGTTTGTGGATCCTCATTTTTTCAAGCCCAGGACAGGATTTGCCCCACGCACGCTGACAAGTGCTGAGAAGGGATATTCACAGTTAGACAAGGATGGTCTAGCCATAGTCTTTGCTGTAAAACATTTTCATCAGTATCTCTACGGTCATCATTTCACCATACACACTGACCACAAGCCCCTGATGAGCCTTTTCAGTGAATCAATATGTATTCTTCCCAATGGTTCAGCAAGGACACAGCGCTGGGATATCACACTTTCAGCTTACCATCGTGTACAGAGCAGGGAAGGACAATGCAAACACAGATGCGCTCAGCCGTCTCCCGCTACCAGACAATTTTCCTCATGGAAAACTCACCTGTGAATGCCAAACAGATTAAACAGTGGACAGACCGGGATCCTATCCTGTCCCAAGTGAAAAGATTCCTTATGCAGGGTGGGCCTTCAGTCATAGAGGATGATGGACTGAGACCGTATGCAAAGCGCAAAACTAAGCTGAGTGTGCAAGATGGCTGCAAACTCTGGGGTCCAGAGTGGTCTTCCCGCCCACTGGCAATTCACAAGTCATGGACGAGGTTCATGAGGCTCACCCGGGTGCCTCTCGGATGAAAAGTTTAGCCAGAGCTTATATCTGGTGGCCTAACATAGATCAAGAAAACAAAGTGCCAGATCAACCAGAAGATGGCTCCGCCCGCACCACTACATCCGTGGGAGTGGCCTGACCGCCCATCGTCCAGGCTGTACATTGACTTGGCAGGCCCTTTTATGGGTCACATGTTTCTTGGCATGGTGGACACGCACTCCAAGTGGCTGGAGGCTCACATTATGAGCAACATCACAGCGACAACAACCATCGAGAAGCTACGCTAGGTGTTTGCAACCCATGGTCTGCCTAACCTTCTCCTGTGACTTGTTACAAGAATTCATGTTTCACCCGGCTTCGAATGGCTTAGCGGAGCAGGCTGTGGAGACACTGAAAGAGGTGCTGAAAAGGATGGGGGAACCATCGCAACCAAGCTCTCTAGGTTCTTGTTCCAGTACTGCATTATGCCACAAACAACAACAGGACAGACTCCAGCTGAGATGCTGATGGACAGAAAGCCAAAAGCTCACCTGGACCTACCGCATCTGGACATCAAGGCATGAGTGGAATGAAAGCAGGAGAAACAAAAAGAGAGACATGACCACCACACGAGGGAGAGACAGTTAAAACCAAATGACACTGTCTACATCCGCAACTTCACAAGCAGCCAACACTGGTTGCCAGGTATCCTTCTGAGTCAGAGTGGTCCAGTCTCCTTTGTGGTCAAACTGACTGATAGTCAAGTCATGCGCAGACACCAGGACCACATCCGCCTCCGCTATGACAAAGAAAATACAATGTTTTCAGACAAAACAGCTGTGGGTGGTAGTGCACAAGTTGAAACAGGATGACAAGTGGCTGAGGAACAGGGGCACTCAGTGGCTCCAGGAGAGGGTAATGGACTGTCTCTGACAAACACCCAACCTACCCCTGTGCCCTCAGACCCAGCTCCACTGGGACATGTCTCAACTGTGTCTATGCGGACACCAGGAGTACTGGCAGATCACAGCGTAGTCACAAGACTCCTGACAGACTGACTCTATTGAGACTAGGAGACTCATGGTGTTAGTTTTTGAACAGCAGACTTAGTTGGAAAAAAAGGTATGTTATCATTGTTTGTTTACAAATGCATTAACACTAACACAAGTTCTAAAGTGAAGGAAAGAAGAGGACACTCGTGTTGTTGACTTGTTGACTTGTATTCTTAATGTATTTTCAACGCAGGGAGATTGAAAGTAATGGTGGAGAAGTGTTATAATGTGAGCACTAAATAAATAATTCCTACTGAATAGGTAGTGTACTTAACTGCAGTATAGTATTATTACTATTCATGGGAGCATGGTTATTATGCACATTGGTGTTGACCGTGACCTTTACCCTCCTGTGATGTCATTAACGGGACACTACCTCATGTTGAGTTGGGTATGTCGCTCTCCTGTTTTCTACCCTTTGTACATGGCTGTACCCCTTTATTGTATAGTTTGCAAGAAAAAGCAATAAACATTGAAACAGGTGTGGATAATCCTTGTAAAGTTACTACAATCACATTGTCTGAAAGCGTTGAAAATACACTGAAAACATCCCAAGAAACATAATATACAGATAAAAACAATGCAATGTCAACACAAGTTAAAAAGAAGAAACGTTTCCTTTATCAATTTATCTGATTTTGCTAAAAGTGACTTTGGACAAAATCAAGAAATCAATATTGTTGTAATGCTTTTTATATAACAAAAATCTTAAATTACAAATCTCAAATTCTGAATGTGGCGATTATGATTAATCCCAGCAAATATTAACTTGAGTCCATTTTTTTTTGTCTGACCTATTGCATCGCAAGAGAAACCCAGTGGTGCCACTCTGGGTCTAATGGTCAAGACGTTGACTTCTCACGTGGGAGACCCAGGTTCTTATCTCACCGGTTACAAAAGCATACACGTGAACCTCAGAACATCACATGTGAAATGTTGGGAACTGTGTCTGAGTCATGTACAAAACCCGTGTCTGACTTGTGAATAATCAATATATTATTTGTTCATACAAGGGTCCGAAAAGCACGTCTTTTCTCCGCATGTTTTTTATGTGATTTTTCTTGTTTTCTTGGGGAAGAGCAGACACAAACTACATGCGTGACACACACAAACATGAAAACACACAAACACACAGACACTCGGGTGCACGTCTAATCGAGCATGCTGACACAGCGGTTGTCCGATTTGAGTGTTATGAGCCATGAGACACACACATGCTGACATACACACATACACAAGATGGCATTCACACACAGAAATGTTAGATACAAAACAGTGACAATGGAACATACACACAGACACATACACACCTACAATGACATACTGAAATATAATTTACAGCTTCATCTAGTTTCATTGACTTTACCATCGTCCAATTATCAATTGACTCCTGTTAAGGGAAAAAATTACTTATCGTATGTTTTTCAGATGGAAGTTTGAAGTTGTTTCTGTTTCGAGGCAAACAGCCCACCCCCTAAAAAAAGGAACACTTTTATAAAGTAATAGTCATTTTATCTCCCCCCCACCCCCACTCCCCCTTCCTTTAATTTCCTACTTCTCTGCGTATGCGGCTGTAGAGAGAGGAATGAGAATAAATCCCCAGGTTTATCACTCTCAGCATGTGGCTGTTTAGGCTTTCAGAGGCAGAATTCAAATAGTCCTCTGGCTCAGACTCTGGGCTCCTATTGTTAGAGACTGTCACTGTGTTAACTCTCCTTCCCTCTCCTCTCCTCTCCTCCTCTCCGCTCCTCTCCTCCTCTCCTTCCCTCTCGTCTCCTCCTCTCCTCTCCTCATGATTTTGTTTCATGTCCTTGTCACTGAAACACTGCACCCTGCCAGAAAAACATAAACTATATTGTTTAAACTAAATGTCAAATAATGGTATCTACTGATCTGTGTTGTGAGTGTGTTTCAGCAGAGAAGCATCAGGTTGAGAGAGCAGATATAGAGCAGGGCTGCATGGCTGGTGTTGGGATTCAGACCGTGGTGAGGTGGAGAGAGCAGGTGAGGTGAAATATGGTCACATAAAGATTAAACACAGTCATACCATCCATCAGAGAGAAAGAAGAGAGAGAGATGATGAAAGAGAGAAGGAAAGGGAGATAGGGATGAGAGGGCTTAGCACCAAAGACAGGCAAGACGGACTTAACATCTCCCCAGGGGCAGTCAGAGAACAAGTATTCATCATCTCCAGCTCCAAGAGTGGAGGTAACGTCCCAATTATCAGAGAGAGCTTCCTTTCCTCCATCAACATAGCTAGGTTATTGATGAAAGGGGAGAGAGGGAGGGAGAGAGAGAGAGAGAGAGATACCATTCAAGACTTTCTGAACAGTCTGAAACTACATTCCTAGTGGACTCAGTAAGACAGTGAGGAAAGTCATGGACAGGCTGTCTGAGTCTTGTGCCTGACATAAGTTACAGAGTGGTATGTAATGATCTAATCAGCCATTGATGTAGACGTGATGTAAAAGTGACAGAGATGACTGGGGTTCTAATGACTTGGCAGTCTACATAGCCATCCACACATTAACTATTCAACACAGAATAACCATTCATCTGGAACATTACGCTATAAGTCTAATATTTATTAGCTCTGATTACCAGATCCATATTTTAGATGTGACTATGTCTAATTCCTCTTAGTGCTTTAAATATTTAAATTAGTTCAGATGTGACACCAACTCTGATGAATCCAGACATACAGTACTGTACATCAGACAATTTACTTATTTTCTGCATCAAAGTATCAGTATTCAGCACAGTTGATATTTCTAGATTCCTCTTTCTCTCTCTCTCTCTCAACTTTTTAAAGGTTACAACCATTGTAAGGGCTTTTTGAAAATTAAACAATGTGTGTGCTCCTTCATGGCATTATCCAAATGGCTCTGACACTTTTTTTATAAAAGGTTTTATCATCAATCTCCATTTCCATTTCTATTGTCTGTGTTAGCACTGTGGGGAAAATGAAATCCTCAAGAGGGATGGAGCGGGGCATAGGATGGAGCCTGCTGCCAAAGAGAGAGATCAGTCTATTCTGTGAAAGTGGTTGTTTGTGTGCAGTTGGCTACTTATGTGTGTGCGTGTGTATGCATACAGTATTTGAGCATGTATATGCATTTCAGTGTGTGTTTGTTTGTGTATGTGTTCTTTGTTCTAAAGAAAGAGTGGTGTTTGAGGGTTTAAGAAGCTTCCCATGGACCGTGCCTCAGCCTCCAGGAGCATGGGAACCTGGGTCCTCTCTGGACCTCCATTGGTGGACCAGTTAGCCTGCTGACCTTGTTCTACTCCAGCTGAGGAGAAGCCATTGACTCTTTGTTCAAACCAAAGGAAGCCACTTCTCCCCTGAAAACACAGACATAGACCCCAATATCACTACACACAATGCCCAGTCTATTTCTTTCTGTCCTTCCTTTCTCTCTCTCTGTTTTCCTTCTCTCTCTCTCTCTCTCTCTCTCTTTCCGTTTGGGAGATAAATGCTGCACCTAGCAAACACCGAGTAGCAAGAGACTTGTTGGAGTGGATAAGATAGGACATCAGCAAGAGACTTGTTGGAGTGGATAAGATAGGACATCAGCAAGAGACTTGTTGGAGTGGATAAGATAGGACATCACCAAGAGACTTGTTGGAGTGGATAAGATAGGACATCACCAAGAGACTTGTTGGAGTGGATAAGATAGGACATCAGCAAGAGACTTGTTGGAGTGGATAAGATAGGACATCACCAAGAGACTTGTTGGAGTGGATAAGATAGGACATCAGCAAGAGACTTGTTGGAGTGGATAAGATAGGACATCACCAAGAGACTTGTTGGAGTGGATAAGATAGGACATCACCAAGAGACTTGTTGCAGTGGATAAGATAGGACATCACCAAGAGACTTGTTGGAGTGGATAAGATAGGACATCAGCAAGAGACTTGTTGGAGTGGATAAGATAGGACATCAGCAAGAGACCTGTTGCAGTGGATAAGATAGGACATCAGCAAGAGACTTGTTGGAGTGGATAAGATAGGACATCACCAAGAGACTTGTTGGAGTGGATAAGATAGGACATCACCAAGAGACTTGTTGGAGTGGATAAGATAGGACATCAGCAAGAAACTTGTTGCAGTGGATAAGATAGGACATCACCAAGAGACTTGTTGGAGTGGATAAGATAGGACATCAGCAAGAGACTTGTTGCAGTGGATAAGATAGGACATCACCAAGAGACTTGTTGCAGTGGATAAGATCAGCAAGAGAGAAACCTGTGCTTGCCATAAAGGTTCAGACCCATTTAGCTGCTTACAGGGACACTACGTTTTTATAAACCCCCGTTACAATCCTTCAAATATATCGGACTTTAATTCAAAGCATCCTTGGCTCAAAGCAGCCTTAATGAATATGAAGGTGTAATGGGTAACATGTGTGAGGGAAGAAAAAAGGTTGCCAGATGACATGTGTAAAGAGTGGCCTTTTTCTATAAACAGACAATTTGATGCATTACTTCAATTAGGCCTGCTTTTGGGGTTGGCTGGTTCACAATCCATTAAACAATATGCAAATAGCTGTGTTTGTTTGGGGAGAAGGGGAGAGGATGGAGTGAAAGGGGAGGAGAGGAAGGAGGGATAGAGGGAAGAGAGGAGAATGCTGTATAATTGGCCATTCTGCTTCCCTCTGCTACTGGCTTAATAAGGCACACACACACAAATTACTGTTTTCCATTTGCAATGTTAAACGCTCCTGAAATGCTAATTTGGTTTTATGGGTATTTATGATTATCTAGCTGTATGTGTATGTGCGAGCGAGACACATTGCTTTGTTTATTTGGTGTTTCACAAGACTGTTCAAAAGGCCTTTGGTGTGTCAGTAGTAGAGAATCGAGGGGGAACTTGATTGTAATCTTCAAATAGGTCTAATACAAACTGGCCCAACACATTCACATCAGATGGCTTTAACTGTGTTCATGTATCCCCATCCAAGTGTTAAGCTATGACCTATTACTTGGTCTAAAGGTATCTATTATATTCTGTTGTCCACTCTGTTTAAGATAACTTAATCTTGAACTTGAACTCAAGTGATTCTCAAATTCTGGTCCCTGGGATGTTGCTCACACTTGTTAAATCTGTTGTTGGGTTCTCACCTTGATCTGTTGGACCCTGAACATCCTGCAACAATACCGACCCACATTACTCACTGATACTAATGTAGCTCAGCCACCTGATTATGATAGGCCTCAATATAATAGCAGCATATCTGAATATATATCTGAATAAATGGAGATGGGCCAGTCTGATGAATGCTTTTGTAAAGACAGATGTCATATAACGAGACTGGGTACTGAATACATGTAATAAATATGAAATAAATGCATTTCTATTGCAATGTGTTTGCCATCTCTCCCTCCTTCTCTCTCTCTCTCGCTCCCTCTCTCTCTCTCCCTCCCTCCTTCTCTCTCTCGCTCCCTATCTCTCTCCCTCCCTCCTTCTCTCTCTCGCTCCCTCTCTCTCTCTCTCTCCCTCCCTCTCTCTCTCTCGCTCCCTCTCTCTCTCTCCCTCCCTCTCTCTCTCTCGCTCCCTCTCTCACTCTCCCTCCCTCTCTCTCTCTCGCTCCCTCTCTCTCTCCCTCTCGCTCTCGCTCCCTCTCCCTCGCTCCCTCTCTCTCGCTCCCTCTCGCTCCCTCTCCCTCGCTCTCGCTCCCTCTCTCTCTCTCCTCGCTCTCGCTCCCTCTCGCTCCCTCTCTCTCTCTCTCTCCCTCTCGCTCGCTCTCTCTCTCTCGCTCCCTCTCGCTCCCTCTCCCTCGCTCTCGCTCCCTCTCTCTCGCTCCCTCTCGCTCCCTCTCTCTCTCTCTCTCCCTCGCTCTCGCTCCCTCTCTCTCGCTCCCTCTCGCTCCCTCTCTCTCTCTCTCCATCCCTCACTATTATAAGCCCAGTTGGTTTTGTTCTTGATCACCTCTTCACTCTCTTGAAGACCTCTGGGTCTCATTTTCATGCTAAACTGCTGTTCATTGTCTAACGACGTGGCACCACATCAGTCAGACAGCCTGAATATGAATACAGTCTTCAGAGAAAGAGAGGTTTTATATACATCCATCTCTTCATCTCTCTCTCATAGAGCACCCCATTACTGCTAACCCTGTCCCTCCAACCAGACTCACATGGGAACCAGTCTGTGTGTGTGTGTGTGCCTGTGTGTGTTGACCCCACATTAATTCATTACCTCCACTAACGAAGGCCAGGACTGACAGTAGTGCTTCTCTGATATGCTAAACCAGGTCCAATCAGCAGCTGTTCCGTAGCCCACACACTCTGTCATCCTCAATGAGCCAGAGACCCTCAGCCATAATTCTACTGTTGTTCCAGACCAATAGGAAACCACTCATACTGTAATGTGGTGGGTGTTTTGTCTTCCTGAACAATGATCCGATGTGTGTTGGTCAAGAGGTGCATGGGTGAGAGGATACAGGTGTGGTAGTAGACAGACAATGGTATACATTTTAATTGAATGTGAATAATTTATTCAATTGAGTCAGTGGATTGTTGTGGCCTTTTCACAAGGACAGAGAGCTCAGTACAACAGCTTGTCCAGGTACATATGAGTAAAAGTGGACACGTGACATTAGATGAGTACTGAAGGCTACAGGCTTCCGTTCAGACAGTTACCTCTACAAAATGCCTATACCAACAGCCAACCAGGCCTAATATGTCTGCACCACAACTTGATTTGATTCTGTCGCCCATTATTTGATTTGTATCTAGTACACAGTAGATACTCACATAGTCAAAACACAAATGCGCACAAATATCCTCTATGAGCGGACCAAGTACATTGAGACGGCTCTAAAACGGAAAGGTGGAATAAACGAGTCGGGAGCAGGTTCTCTTACAATGAACAATGTTCTCTATTGAGGTATTTATTTATTCTCAAACAATCCCACACAATCAAGGATGATCTCAAGGAAAACAAGGTGAGTAACTTTTAACTATAACATAAATTACAGGTGTGTCACCACCTCAACTATCCGTTCGTGGAGAGCTCCCTTCAGGTGGTGGTGCGGATCCGTGGTTGCCATTCCCAAGAAGTAGTTTGTCCTCTTCTCCCTTCCGGTAAGTTCTCTCCTTTGGAGAAGCAATCACTCTTTTTTTTCTCCAGTCTCCCTCACTGCTGGTTCCCTCCTCTCTCTTGTAGGGGGAAGAGAATAGGTCATTAGTACTGTCAGCTGTGCCTAATTGCCTCTGATCACCTTGACTCACATGCCGGGCTGGGCTATTATTCGTGGGACCAGCCTGCCCCCTGGTGGTCCTTCCACACCTCATATACAGCTTTTATCCATTCCATCTTAGCCTAATTTACCACAGCTATGAAAAACTCCAACAATTTCAGCCTCATCTCTTTATTCCAGTTCAGTGAGCTTTTAAACAATTTAGCTAGAACTTTAATTACCGTGCTGGTCATTTGCATGTGTTTTCCCTCTGAGGCCTTCTGACATTAATGTTGTGTGTGTGTGTGTGTGTGTGTGTGTTGTAAATTGTTGTCAAATATTATATTACTCCGTTGTTTCTATGTCATTACACAACATGAGATAATCAAGGTTGGAACTGGTCTGGATGATGAATTCTGTGTCCGTTTTGTTTTACATCCTTATGTTTATGTCATGATCGCATACAATATATCAGTGTGTCTATACTCTGTGTTCTATATCTACGGTTATGATGCCTGGTTATATTATCCTAGATCTTAGCTCAGCGATAACTTGTATCCATCATGTCCTCCACTTCACCTAGCTCTGAGCCAAAAACATCAGTGTTTAGCAGCACTGCACAGCTTCAGTCCTGCTGATTTTCATCTTTGCCTTTTTAAAACTAAGTGATTTCTACAAGGAAAACCAGGTGTTTGAACTCTACAACCAATCAGTAATATTTATCGACTCAGTGCCGGTGAGAACAAAAATTGCTGTGAAAGGCAGACAGGGGTCTGAGACAAATAACAGATACAACACAGTCCTCTAGTGGTGTCTTGGCAGAACAGTCTCAGCATCACTCCCTGTACCTGCAGTAACAACTTTATACAGGAGAGGGCATCAACAGCGGTCTATGAATAGATAGATAGAAAAGGAAGACAGATGGATCTCAGCAGCCTTCAAAACCCTGGCAGAGCACTTCAATAAGAAGTATTTTACAGATCCTCTCTTTACTCACTAAGTGTGTGGTGACAGTAGAGAGAAGCCCGTGAAACAGACCAGACAGTGGTAATTGAGAATGAACAGATACCCGGTACAGTAGTAGTACTAACTGTGTGATGACAGTATGAACTTAGTCCCTGTGCCGTACAGCCGGTCTGCTGTCATCAGAGGTGGTCAGTGACTAACGAGAGGAAGAAAATAACAGTAGAGTTAAAAGAAGAGAGCTGTGAGGGTTCAAGTCCAGACTCTCCAGGGTGTCCTATATGTAGAAGAGACCCAGAGAGGGACTGACCCCTGGAGCTACAGCCACAGCTTGCCTATCACCAACCTGGGTAAAGGAGGAAGGGAGAGGAGACTTACAGCCCCGGCTTACCTATCACTATCACTAACCTGGGGAGAGTAGGGGGTAGAGGTGACCTACGCCACGTAAATATACACAGAAACTGATGACATGCACCTCTTGTCCTCTCTCTGTCTTTGTGCTCCTGTCTTTCTCTTCTCATCTCGCCTTGCCTCTTCGTGTCTTGCCTATCTCTCTGTGACCAACTTTCAGGTAACTATTTAAGTACATCTTCACTTCACAGGTGTGTCTGCAATGTATTTACAGTATGAAAACATATTGAAAGCCCTCTCTTCTAGTCATTCCTCACAGCACTATGAACCCCAGCTCCCTTATTGTATCCCTAGCTTCATTAGCTCTTCAGCTTCCTTTCTTTTCATTCTCACTCTGATTTTCCTCTCCACTCAAATGTTTTGCCAAATTAATTTCAGGCTGTGTGTGTATCAGAGCTGTAATATTTATGTTAATTACTAGGTCAGCCTAGGCCAAGCTACACTTGTTTCTGGTGAGTTATACATTACACATTATACATTACATTCTCCAGCTCTACTTATCAAACATCATTATAGTAATTAGCTCTTCCCTCAAGCATCACATTTTGTTTTGCATAAGTGCCAAAAATGTAATCAGGAAATATATTAGAGAAAAGTTGCAAAGAAATCTGCACGCATTTGAACTATCAGAGTATGATGGATGACAGGGTTTATATAGTCCACAGAATAGAAAGAAAAACAACATTATCATGTTCAATTATTATCAAATGTCAATTGATATCAGTGACGGTCAGTACTGTTTAAGATGGGGAAGGCCCTATTTTTATTACAGCATATTGGATGAATGTAACATCGATAGGTTTAGGCTACGACATGATACTTGCATTTTCCCTGTACCTATCATGAGGTTGCTACAACCTAGCCTTTGAATGAAAGTTTACAACGTAGGTGCACAGGTCGAGAGAAAGATTTGAGGTGACAGGCAGTGACACATTCAATACCGCATTGCACCCTTCTTGCCTGCATCTAGCTGATCTAGGGTGTAGATCATTAGTCCAACAGTTGCAAATAAGAGTCTCAATTGGATAAATTCAGGTATGTTTATCCCCATTTCGTTCCATTTGCTTCCGTTTAAGAAACATTTTTAAACAGAATTGGCAGAATGAATACACACCTGATCACACGTAAACACAGCTCACAGCTGTGAGCAGCCACGTTATATTCCTTCTCGCATCTACCTGCTCTCCTCCTCTCACCTTTTCCTTTCGCTTGTGGACTTCAATGCACATCAGCTATAAATGACCAGATGAAAAAACCTTTCCAAGCCAAACCATATCATAACAGCTACACAGAGCCTACATCGGTGTCACCATATTAGCCAAAATAACGTCATAGTCAACATAGTTAATAGAAATAACACGTTAGTAAACCCGCTACAATCATGCAGTACAGTGTACAGTCAGTAAGCAGTTTAGCAGTTACACCGGTGGGCCCCGGTGGCAATAAATTAGTAAAGCCAATAGCTTACCTTGACTTGTAAGAGTTCCAGTGTTGTGTTGGATAGTCATAGCCAGCTAGCTAACATAGCTGTTTGAGCCAGGTGCTTGAGTAGGCTAAACCTAGCTAGCTGCATGTGTTAGCTAATACAAAACATATATGAAATATAGCTATCTATCTCTCTCTCTCTCTTGCTTCTCCTTCATTTTTGACCAAAACTGTTCAACTATTGTTTTTCTCTCTCTTTGAGTCAACTACTCACCACATGTTATGCACTGCAGTGCTATCTAGCTGTAGCTTATGCTTTCAGTACTAGATTCATTCTTTGATCCTTTGATTGGGTGGACAACATGTCAGTTCATGATGCAAGAGCTCTGATAGGTTGGAGGACGTCCTCCGGAAGTTCTCATAATTTTTGTGTAAGTCTATGGAAGGGGGTGAGAATGATGAGCCTCCTAGGTTTTGTATTGAAGGCAATGTACTCTGAGGAGGATGGAAACTAGCTGTCCTCCGGCTACACCATGGTGCTACCCTACAGAGTTTTATTGAGGCTACTGTAGACCTTCATTGTAAAACAGAGTGTTTTAATCAATTATTTGGTGATGTGAATATATATGAAAGGATCATTTTTGAAATATTTCACTATTTTTATGAAATCCACTGAGGAGGATGGTCCTCCCCTTCCTCCTCTGAGGAGCCTCTACTGATGCATACAGTATGTAGTGAGATGGCTAATTAGCATCACACAATGAAATTGCCTTCCTGAGACCAAATGCCTTGTTCTTGGTGGATCAATGGTATTAATCGTACTTTGTGGAGTATGTACACAAATTCAAATCCTGAGTACGCCGTGAGAGGAATGGACTGTGTTACACGTGATTGTTGAGTTCCTGTATGCCTCCTAGTAGACTCGGTGTGGATGAGGAACCTGTGGATGGCCATTATAAATGTACTGACCTTCTAACAGCGTCTCAGTCCTTGCTTTCAATTTCACACTCAATAGCTTCCATGTGCTGGAGCATAATTGGGTCGCAGCATGAGGGTGTGTGTGTGTGTGTGTGTGTGTGTGTGTGTGTGTGTGTGGGACACTGCTGCTTTACTGTCAATGAGACTTTAATAAAACCCAGTAATGCCTTCAGCGTCAGTTTGTTAAGAACAGCACACATACTGTACTTCACCCTCTTAAACGCACACTTCACCCTCTTAAATGCACTCTTCACCCTCTTAAACACACACTTCACCCTCTTAAACGCACACTTCACCCTCTTAAAGGCACACTTCACCCTCTTAAACACACACTCCACCCTCTTAAACACACACTTCACCCTCTTAAAGGCACACTTCAACCTCTTAAAGGCACACTTCACCCTCTTAAACACACACTTCACCCTCTTAAACGCACACTTCACCCTCTTAAACGCATACTTCACCCTCTTAAACGCACTTCACCCTCTTAAACGCACACTTCACCCTCTTAAACGCACACTTCACCCTCTTAAAGGCACACTTCACCCTCTTAAACACACACTTCACCCTCTTAAACGCACACTTCACCCTCTTAAACGCACACTTCACCCTCTTAAACACACACTTCACCCTCTTAAACACACACTTCACCCTCTTAAACGCACACTTCACCCTCTTAAAGGCACACTTCACCCTCTTAAACGCACACTTCACCCTCTTAAAGACACACTTCACCCTCTTAAACGCACACTTCACCCTCTTAAAGGCACACTTCACCCTCTTAAACACACACTCCACCCTCTTAAACACACACTTCACCCTCTTAAAGGCACACTTCACCCTCTTAAAGGCACACTTCACCCTCTTAAACACACACTTCACCCTCTTAAAGGCACACTTCACCCTCTTAAAGGCACACTTCACCCTCTTAAACACACACTTCACCCTCTTAAACGCACACTTCACCCTCTTAAACGCATACTTCACCCTCTTAAACGCACACTTCACCCTCTTAAACGCACACTTCACCCTCTTAAACGCACACTTCACCCTCTTAAAGGCACACTTCACCCTCTTAAACACACACTTCACCCTATTAAACGCACACTTCACCCTCTTAAACGCACACTTCACCCTCTTAAACGCACACTTCACCCTCTTAAACACACACTTCACCCTCTTAAACACACACTTCACCCTCTTAAACGCACACTTCACCCTCTTAAAGGCACACTTCACCCTCTTAAAAACACACTTCACCCTCTTAAACGCACACTTCACCCTCTTAAACGCACACTTCACCCTCTTAAACACACACTTCACCCTCTTAAATGCACTCTTCACCCTCTTAAACGCACACTTCACCCTCTTAAACACACACTTCACCCTCTTAAACGCACACTTCACCCTCTTAAAGGCAAACTTCACCCTCTTAAAGGCACACTTCACCCTCTTAAACGCACACTTCACCCTCTTAAACACACACTTCACCCTCTTAAATGCACTCTTCACCCTCTTAAACGCACACTTCACCCTCTTAAACACACACTTCACCCTCTTAAACGCACACTTCACCCTCTTAAACACACACTTCACCCTCTTAAACGCACACTTCACCCTCTTAAATGCACTCTTCACCCTCTTAAACGCACACTTCACCCTCTTAAACGCACACTTCACCCTCTTAAAGGCACACTTCACCCTCTTAAACACACACTTCACCCTCTTAAAGGCACACTTCACCCTCTTAAAGGCACACTTCACCCTCTTAAACGCACACTTCACCCTCTTAAATGCACATTTCACCCTCTTAAACGCACAGTTCACCCTCTTAAACGCACACTTCACCCTCTTAAACGCACACTTCACCCTCTTAAACGCACACTTCACCCTCTTAAACGCACATTTCACCCTCTTAAACGCACACTTCACCCTCTTAAACGCACACTTCACCCTCTTAAAAGCACACTTCACCCTCTTAAACGCACATTTCACCCTCTTAAACGCACAATTCACCCTCTTAAACGCACACTTCACCCTCTTAAACGCACACTCCACCCTCTTAAACGCACATTTCACCCTCTTAAACGCACACTTCACCCTCTTAAACACACACGTCACCCTTTTAAACGCACATTTCACCCTCTTAAACGCACACTTCACCCTCTTAAACGCACACTTCACCCTCTTAAAGGCACATTTCACCCCCTAAATGCATACTTCACCCTCTTAAACGCACACTTCACTCTCTTAAACACACACTTCACCCTCTTAAACACACACTTCACCCTCTTAAAGGCACACTTCACCCTCTTAAACGCACACTTCACCCTCTTAAACGCACACTTCACCCTCTTAAACGCACACTTCACCTTCTTAAATGCACTCTTCACCCTCTTAAATGCACACTTCACCCTCTTAAACACACACTTCACCCTCTTAAACGCACACTTCACCCTCTTAAAAACACATTTCACCCTCACAGCTTTGTATCATCTCCTAAAACAGACCTGACTTGAATAGCAGAAACCGGCAGCAGAGAGACAACTGAATTTCAAAACAACATCAGAACACTGTCAAGGCTGTGGTTTTGTCATAGAGTTATTGCTCTGATTAATTAATAAAAAAAGAACCTCTGTTTTTTTACAGATATGTGGTTTGCAGGCCTGATGCAGATCTGACCTGTCTTTTACACCTACATATGCCCTAGAGTCCCCACACAGTAGCGCACCCATAGCTGACATTCTTGAGACCAATTGGTCCTAATTGCCTACAGGTGTGTGAATGAGTGAGTGGGCATTGTGAAGTGTTTGAGAGACATTTGTGCCTTGGGTTCGAGAGAAGTAACAAACTTTTGCTGTGGTTGTGAGTGGAGCTCTGCAGTTCAGAAGCCGGATAGGAGGGACTGTAACTGAGAGAACTTAGAGAGAGCTTGTACCAATCACTGTTCACTCTACGATTTTTGTACTGTAGACATTTAGCCTATACCGTTTACGTGAACTAACAGTGCTTCCCAGATTGGAGCGCCAACCAAATAATTCCATCTGTTAGAGCTCTTGTTCCTCTGCTTTAATCTTGTGGAAATGTCTGTGTCTCCCCCTCTAGTCGGCCACCGCTTGCAGTTGATCCGGCACGTGTCCTTGGTGGGACTTCCCGCGTTCCGCTCACTGCTCCCATTTCGGTGTTCTGGTGCGGGAGAGTGTCTCACCAGGTGTTTCTTTTGTGATATAATTTTGGACCACTCACTTTGGGCAAAATCTGATCTGAGTGTTTAGACAGAGGTCAAATATGGAGGGTCGGATTCATATCCACATATGGAGGTGGTATAAATCGGAAGTCAAAAGATCAGATTCCATGTGTTTTTTTGCTGTTTACACATTAGGGAAACAATCTGATTGGTTTCAGATATGCAAATAATTGGCAAATGATCTGATACTCTTGACTATACAGGTCACACAATACTGTCAGTCTCCCTCAATCAGTGGCAGAGAGCAACATCTCTGTCTCTGCCCAACAACTGGACTCCCTCATATCTTTGGACTTGTGGGATGGTGTGCGTGCCCAAAATGAGTGGTCCTTCGAGCCGGATTTCTGACTTTGCTGACAGTATGGCGGCCCACAGAGACCATACAGGTACTTTCCACACTGTCCACCTGCGGTACAGTGGAACATGGCTCCGGGGTATCCAGTGGACTACTACCATGTTGATTATACCCCCTCTCTGGAGCCTATGCGAGCCCCATGCCTGCCTACTATGCAGCATGGACACTATGGCCACTCTCCTCCACCTGTGGGATACTGCTCAGAACAAGGTGTGGCTGCAGTAACACCTCAATGTGTGGACTACCAGGGAGTCACAGTGCTGCATCCGTCGTATGGGTTTCCCTTTTTCAGTGGAGTACAGGAAGCACGTATGGCTCATATGGAGCAGAATATAGAGTTTTCATCTTGAAACAGCAGACCAGATCCCCGGCTTCCTCCGGTCAGGGTGATAGTGCTTTGCAGTGTCATTGTGATGTGGGTTTTTGTCACCGGTCGGCTGTGGTAGGTATGGAAATGTGGAGTGTTGTAGGATTTGGAATTATGTCTCTTTCCCAAGGATGGAAGTTATTCTAATGTTATCCTTACAGGCCAGCTGGATGTGCTCTGAGTGGTTGATGAGGTGATGAGGTCACCACTTGTGATGTCTTTATAGGCCGCACGGCAGAACACACACGAAAGCATGGACACGCACTCAACCTCATACTGCTGCTTTGATCTCTGTTTCAGAGTGACTGATATTTACATTTGCATTAATGAAAGCTGGGGACGTGAGGTACATGTTTAAATATACACACGCAATAGAGATGTAATATACATACAATCTGGGAGGATATATTCTATGAAGAGGGGTTGGCAGGTGTCCAGGTTTATAGAGAGAGAGTGCATAAACATTCAAGAATAACAGCTATGTATGGTGGAGCCATCACTGAAGACTAAAACACTGTGTGCATGTGTTTTGTGTCACTCACTCTCACATCTAGTGATTGATCACCTCTCCTCGGCATGCTCTCTCTCTCTCTCTCTCTCTCTCTCTCTCTCTCTCTCTCTCTCTCTCTCTCTCTCTCTCTCTCTCTCTCTCTCTCTCTCTCTCTCTCTCTCTCTCTCTCTCTCTCGACTTACCCTCTTTTTAATGTCATGCATCCTGTGAAGAGTGGTGTGATTATCACTGGGCCGAAGTCATCAGTTAACTGACTGTACTTCTAACAGACCAGAGTGAAGTTTCCTGAGGCCACAGGTGGTCAGGGCCCGGGGGAGAGGCAGAGAGAGAGCTGGGGGACAGAGATTGGGTTAGAGGATACTGGGGACAGAGATTGGGGAGAGAGAGGAATGTCTGGGGGAGAGAGATTGGGGTAGAAATGGAGAGGGCTGAGGGAGAGGTAGAGAGGACTGGGGGACAGAGATTGGGGAGAGAGGGGGATGTCTGGGGGAGCGAGATTGGGGTAGAGATGGAGAGGGCTGGGGAACAGAGGACTAGGGCACAGAGATTGGGGGAAAAGACTGGGGCACAGAGATTGGGGTACACAGTGGGAGATGGCTGCTGGAGGAGAGGCAGACATTGTGAAACAGTCGAAGAATCGCAGACATAATGTAACATAAATATACAGATCATGATCTAACATAAATATATTGATTCTGCAGATATATATATTGATTCTAATCTAAGACAAATATACAAGTGATTTTCCTACTGGTTATGTATGGACGTGTTGCTGTGCGTTTTGTTGCTGTGCGTTTTGCTGCGTTTTTTTTTCTTTTTACTTTTTAATTACCGTTTATATTTTTTGTTTTTCCATCACAACTTTTTTCCCTCATTCAACTTTTTCACTCCGGACGCTTTATCTGGACATGGTTCGTCAGCACCTTCAACAGCCGAAGCTAAGTAGTAACATTAACATGATGTCTTCTAATTGCAGTCGCTGTACTCATAATATACAGAAGAACGATCGCCTTATGGCGAGGATAGCTGTGCTGCAAGCCCAGCTTCAGACGCAATCGTTAGGCAAGGGTAATTTCAGTGTAGGAAAGGATGAAACAGCGTCTGTGCCACCAGTAAGTACAGATAGTAGTATAAACCCCCCCGCACAGTCCCCGCAGCCGGACAACTTTCTCATGGCTTCTGGTGTCGCTCATTCAGCCGACAGAAACTTTCAACCGGTTTTCCCCATTAAGTAGCGAGTCGGAGTCTGAGGCCGAGTCTTCTCTTGTCTCTACTTCTCCCGTTACGGGGTCTGAGACGCCGAAGGCTCCCACCATTAGCTCTGACAAATTGAAAACCCTAGTCATTGGCGACTCCATTACCCGCAGTATTAGACTTAAAACGAATCACCCAGCGATCATACACTGTTTACCAGGGGGCAGGGCTACCGACGTTAAGGCTAATCTGAAGATGGTGCTGGCTAAAGCTAAAACTGGCGAGTGTAGAGAGTATAGAGATATTGTTATCCATGTCGGCACCAACGATGTTAGGATGAAACAGTCAGAGGTCACCAAGCGCAACATAGCTTCAGCGTGTAAATCAGCTAGAAAGATGTGTTGGCATCGAGTAATTGTCTCTGGCCTCCTCCCAGTTAGGGGGAGTGACGAGCTCTACAGCAGAGTCTCACAACTCAATCGCTGGTTGAAAACTGTTTTCTGCCCCTCCCAAAAGATAGAATTTGTAGATAATTGGCCCTCTTTCTGGGACTCACCCACAAACAGGACCAAGCCTGACCTGCTGAGGAGTGACGGACTCCATCCTAGCTGGAGGGATGCTCTCATCTTATCTACCAACATAGACAGGGCTCTAACTCCTCTAGCTCCACAATGAAATAGGGTGCAGGCCAGGCAGCAGGCTGTTAGCCAACCTGCCAGCTTAGTGGAGTCTGCCACTAGCATAGTCAGTGTAGTCAGCTCAGCCATCTGTAACGGCGTTCCTCCTCCTCATCCGAAGAGGAGGAGCAGGGATTGAACCAAAATGCAGCTTTGCGATTTGACATGATATTTATTAAACAAAACAGAAAATACGACGAACACTTGAATTAACTAACAAAATAACAAAACGAATGTAGACAAACCTGGACGTAAGAACTTACATGTAACACGAAGAACGCACGAACAGGGAAATGACTACACAAAACGACGAACGAACGAAACAGTCCCGTATGGTGCAACAGACACTGACACAGGAGACAACCACCCACAAACAAACACTGTGAAACTACCTACCTTAATTTGATTCTCAATCAGAGGAGATGAAAACCACCTGCCTCTAATTGAGAACCATATTAGGTACCCATTAACCAACATAGAAACAGAAAACATAGACTGCCCACCCAAACTCACGTCCTGACCAACTAACACATACAAAACTAACAGAAAACAGGTCAGGAACGTGACATAACCCCCCTTAAGGTGCGAACTCCGGGCGCACCAGCACAAAGTCTAGGGGAGGGTCAGGGTGGGCATCTGACCACGGTGGTGGCTCAGGCTCTGGGCGAGGACCCCACCCCACCATAGTCAATCCCAGCTTACGTCTCCCCCTCCGACTGACCACCCTCTTATTAAACCCACCTAATTTAAGGGGCAACACCAAGATCAAGGACAGCTCCGGGACAAGGTAGCTCAGGACAGAGAGGTAGCTCAGGACAGAGGGATAGCTCAGGATAGAGAGGTAGCTCAGGATAGAGAGGCAACTCCGGACTGAAGGGCAGCTCCGGACAGAGAGACAGCTCTGAACTGAGAGGCAGTTCTGGATGAATGACAACTCCGGACGCTCATGCCTGGCGGACGGCTCTGGACGCTCATGGCAGGCTGACGGCTCTGGACGCTCATGGCAGGCTGACGGCTCTGGACGCTCATGGCAGGCTGACGGCTCTGGACGCTCATGGCAGGCTGACGGCTCTGGACGCTCATGGCAGGCTGACGGCTCTGGACGCTCATGGCAGGCTGACGGCTCTGGACGCTCATGGCTCGCTGACGGCTCTGGCTGCTCATGGCTCGCTGATGGCTCTGGACGCTCATGGCTCGCTGGCGGCTCTGGCAGATCCTGTCTGGCTGGCGGCTCTGGCAGATCCCCTCTGGTTGGCGGCTCTGGCAGATCCTGTCTGGTTGGCGGCTCTGGCAGATCCTGTCTGGTTGGCGGCTCTGGTAGATCCTGTCTGGTTGGCGGCTCTGGCAGATCCTGACTGACGAATGGCTATAGCGGCTCCTGACTGACGAACGGCTCTGACGGCTCGGGACAGACGGGCGGCTCTAATGGCTCGGGACAGACGGATGGCTCAGATGGCGCTGGGGAGACGGATGGCTCAGATGGCGCTGGGGAGACGGATGGCTCAGATGGCGCTGGGGAGACGGATGGCTCAGATGGCGCTGGGAAGACGGATGGCTCAGATGGCGCTATGGAGACGGATGGCTCAGATGGCGCTGGGGAGACGGATGGCTCAGATGGCGCTGAGGAGACGGATGGCTCTGGCCGGATAAGGCGCACTGTAGACCTGGTGCGTGGTGCCGGAACTGGAGGCACCGGGCTAAGGACACGCACCTTCAGGCTAGTGCGGGGAGCAGGGACAGGGCACACTGGATTCTCAAAACATACTATGTGCCTGGTGCGTGGTACCGGCACTGGTGGTACCGGGCTGAGGGCACGCACCTCAGGACGAGTACGGGGAGAAGTAACAGTGTGTACAGGACTCTGGAGACGCACAGGTGGCTTAGTGCGTGGTGCCGGAACTGGAGGCACTGGGCTGGAGACACGCACCATAGGGAGAGTGCGTGGAGGAGGAACAGGGCTCTGAAGACGCACTGGAAGCCTGGTGCGTGGTGTAGGCACTGGTGGTACTGGACTGGGGCGGGAAGGTGGCGCCGGAAATACCGGACCGTGCAGGCGTACTGGCTCCCTTGAGCATTGAGCCTGCCCAACCTTACCTGGTTGAATGCTCCCCGTCGCCCGACCAGTGCGGGGAGGTGGAATAACCTGCACCGGGCTATGTAGGCGAACCGGGGACACCATGCGTAAGGCTGGTGCCATGTAAGCCGGCCCGAGGAGACTCACCGGTGGCCAGATATGTAGAGCCGGCTTCATGGCACTTGGCTCAATGCTCAATCTAGCCCTACCAGTGCGGGGAGGTGGAATAACCCGCACCGGGCTATGCACACGTACAGGAGACACCATGCGCTCTACTGCGTAACACGGTGTCTGCCCGTACTCCCGCTCTCCACGGTAAGCCTGGGAAGTGGGCGCAGGTTTCCTACCTGCCCTCGGCCCACTACCTCTTAGCCCCCCCCCAATAAATTTTTGGGGTCTCTTCTCGGGCTTCCAGCCACGTCTCCTTGCTGCCTCCTCATACCACCGCTCTTGGGCTCTCGCTGCCTCCATCTCCTCACGAGCGCGGCGATATTCCCCAATGTGAGCCCAGTGTCCTTTTCCCTCCAATACTTCCTCCCAAGTCCATGAGTCCTGATTTCTTGGCCGCTGCTCAAACTTGCGCTGCTTGGTTCTGGATTGGTGGGTGGTTCTGTACCAGATAGGACTGTCTCGGCTTTCACGTTTGTTGTTTTGAATTGTTGTTAAGTGTTCACAGTTTACCGTCTATTAAACATGTTAAACACTAACCGCGCTGCATGTTGGTCCTCTCCTTTAGCCCAGGAAGAAAGCCGTTACACCATCCCCATTGAGACTGTGTCTGTGCCTAGACCTAGGTTGGGCAAAACTAAACATGGCGGTGTTCGCCTTAGCAATCTCATTAGGATAAAGACCTCCTCCATTCCTGCCATTATTGAAAGAGATCGTGATACCTCACATTTCAGAATAGGGTTACTCAATGTTAGATCCCTCACTTCAAAGGCAGTTATAGTCAATGAACTAATCACTGATCATAATCTTGATGTGATTGGCCTGACTGAAACATGGCTTAAGCCTGATGAATTTACTGTGTTAAATGAGGCCTCACCTCCTGGTTACACTAGTGACCATATTCCCCATGCATCCCGCAAAGGCGGAGGTGTTGCTAACATTTACGATATCAAATTTCAATTTACAAAAAAAGAAATGACGTTTTCGTCTTTTGAGCTTCTAGTCATGAAATCTATGCAGCCTACTCAATCACTTTTTATAGCTACTGTTTACAGGCCTCCTGGGCCATATACAGCGTTCCTCACTGAGTTCCCTGAATTCCTATCGGACCTTGTAGTCATAGCAGATAATATTCACATTTTTGGTGATTTTAATATTCATATGGAAAAGTCCACAGACCCACTCCAAAAGGCTTTCGGAGCCATCATCGACTCAGTGGGTTTTGTCCAACATGTCTCTGGACCTACTCACTGCCACAGTCATACTCTGGACCTAGTTTTGTCCCATGGAATAAATGTTGTAGATCTTAATGTTTTTCCTCATAATCCTGGACTATCGGACCACCATTTTATTACGTTTGCAATCGCAACAAATAATCTGCTCAGACCCCAACCAAGGAGCATCAAAAGTCGTGCTATAAATTCTCAGACAACACAAAAATTCCTTGATGCCCTTCCAGACTCCTTCTGCCTACCCAAGGACGTCAGAGGACAAAAATCAGTTAACCACCTAACTGAGGAACTCAATTTAACCTTGCGCAATACCCTAGATGCAGTTGCACCCCTAAAAACGAAAAACATTTGTCATAAGAAACTAGCTCCCTGGTATACAGAAAATACCCGAGCTCTGAAGCAAGCTTCCAGAAAATTGGAACGGAAATGGCGTCACACCAAACTGGAAGTCTTCCGACTAGCTTGGAAAGACAGTACCGTGCAGTATCGAAGAGCCCTCACTCGATCATCCTATTTTTCCAACTTAATTGAAGAAAATAAGAACAATCCAAAATTTATTTTTGATACTGTTGCAAAGCTAACTAAAAAGCAGCATTCCCCAAGAGAGGATGGCTTTCACTTCAGCAGTAATAAATTCATGAACTTCTTTGAGGAAAAGATCATGATCATTAGAAAGCAAATTACGGACTCCTCTTTAAATCTGCGTATTCCTCCAGGGCTTAGCTGTCCTGGATCTGCACAGCTCTGCCAGGGCCTGGGATCGGGAGAGACACTTAACCTTTCACGAGTATCTACCCCGGGTCCGGGATCACCCCCCACCCCCCCCACACTGAGTAGCATAGCCTAGCATAGCGTCACAATTAAATAGTAGCATCTAAATATCATTAAATCACAAGTCCAAGACACCTAATGAAAGATACAGATCTTGTGAATAAAGCCACCATTTCAGATTTTTAAAATGTTTTACAGGGAAGACAAAATATGTAAATCTATTAGCTAAACACGTTAGCAAAATACACAATTTCTTTGTCCACCATTTGTTCTCTCCACCAGTAGCTATCACCAATTCGGCTAAACTAAGATATTGATAGCCAATAACCAATAAAAAACCTCATCAGATGACAGTCTGATAACATATTTATGGTATAGGATAGGTTTTGTTAGAAAAAAGTGCATATTTCAGGTAGAAATCACAGTTTACAATTGCACCGACCATCACAACTCGACTAGAATTACTATAGAGAGCAACGTGTATGACCAATTTACTCATCATAAAACATTTCATAAGAATAGACAAAGCATAGCAATGGAAAGACCCAGATCTTGTGATTCCAGACAATATTTCAGATTTTCTAAGCGTTTTACAGCGAAAACACAATAAATCGATAAGTTAGCATACCACATGTGCAAACGTTACCAGAGCATCGATTCAAGCCAAAGAGAGCTATAACGTAATCATCGCCAAAATATATTAATTTTTTCACTAACCTTCTCAGAATTCTTCCGATGACACTCCTGTAACATCATTTTACAACATACATATACAGTTTGTTCGAAAATGTGCATATTTAGCCATACAAAACCGTGGTTACACAATGAAAATAGTAGGAAATCAAGCCTCAAAATGTCGGACGTCATCTTTCAGAGTGATCTAGTTTAATCGAAAGCTAATCATATACTTGACTAAAAAATACAGGGTTGACAGGAATCGAAAGACAAATTAGTTCTTAATGCAATCGCTGATTTACATTTCTAAAATTATCCTTACTTTCTTATACAGCGTTCGCCAAGAGAAGCTATAACAAACAAAATGGCGTAATATGCGTTTAAAATATTTCGACAGAACAACGATTTATCATATTAAATATTTCTTACTATGAGGTGATTTTCCATCAGATTCTTGGGAAATGTATCCTTTCTTGGGTCTAATCTTCTTTTGGTCGATAGATGTCCTCTGTCCTTCGAAATGTCCACTAACGATCGAACGGGACCCCGAAACGTGCCCAAAGTTTCAGAGTGCACGACAAAGAAATTCCTCAAAATCGCACTAAACGGATATAAATTGCTATAAAACGGTTCAAATTAACTACATTATGATGTTTTTAACAACTATAACGACTAAAAACATGACCGGAGAAATATCACTGGCTAAACAACCATTTGGAAGGAGGCAGGTCTGATGTCCATCTTGCGCAAGACGCATGCAGGAAGAGAATGGTACTTCCACGTTTTCGTGTTTTATAGTGGCTCTGATTGCGCAATCGAATCCATTCAAAGCGTGATGACGTACTGACACCCAGAGGAAGACGTAGGCAGTGTCGGTTTCTCCATAGCATCTACAGGCACCTTAAAACCGACCCCAGATCAGGGGTCAACATTTCTGAAATCTGACTCCCTGTCAGGAAAAGTGCTGTAGAAGTAGTTCTGTACCACTCAGAGACAAAATTCCAACGGCTATAGAAACTAGAAAGTGTTTTCTATCCAATAATAACAATAATATGCATATTGTACGATCAAGAATTGAGCACGAGGCAGTTTAATTTGGAGACCAAAAAATGCTAATGCGGAACAGCACCCCCTATAGTTGCAAGAAGTTAAGTGTTTTAGTACTATATCTCTTGACACAATGATGAAAATAATCATGGCCTCTAAACCTTCAAGCTGCATACTGGATCCTATTCCAACTAAACTACTGAAAGAGCTGCTTCATGTGCTTGGCCCTCCTATGTTGAACATAATAAACGGCTCTCTATCCACCGGATGTGTACCAAACTCACTAAAAGTGGCAGTAATAAAGCCTCTCTTGAAAAAGCCATACCTTGACCCAGAAAATATAAAAAACTATCGGCCTTTATCGAATCTTCCATTCCTCTCAAAATTTTTAGAAAAAGCTGTTGCGCAGCAACTCACTGCCTTCCTGAAGACAAACAATGTATACGAAATGCTTCAGTCTGGTTTTAGACCCCATCATAGCACTGAGACTGCACTTGTGAAGGTGGTAAATGACCTTTTAATGGCGTCAGACCGAGGCTCTGCATCTGTCCTCGTGCTACTAGACCTTAGTGCTGCCTTTGACACCATCGATCACCACATTCTTTTGGAGAGACTGGAAACCCAAATTGGTCTACACGGACAAGTTCTGGCCTGGTTTAGATCTTATCTGTCGGAAAGATATCAGTTTGTCTCTGTGAATGGTTTGTCCTCTGACAAATCAACTGTACATTTCGGTGTTCCTCAAGGTTCCGTTTTAGGACCACTATTGTTTTCACTATATATTTTACCTCTTGGGGATGTCATTCGAAAACATAATGTTAATTTTCACTGCTATGCGGATGACACACAGCTGTACATTTCAATGAAACATGGTGAAGCCCCAAAATTGCCCTCGCTAGAAGCCTGTGTTTCAGACATAAGGAAGTGGATGGCTGAAAACTTTCTACTTTTAAACTCAGACAAAACAGAGATGCTTGTTCTAGGTCCCAAGAAACAAAGAGATCTTCTGTTAAATCTGACAATTAATCTTGATGGTTGTAAAGTCGTCTCAAATAAAACTGTGAAGGACCTCGGCGTTACTCTGGACCCTGATCTCTCTTTTGACGAACATATCAAGACTGTTTCAAGGACAGCTTTTTTCCATCTACGTAACATTGCAAAAATCAGAAATTTTCTGTCCAAAAATGATGCAGAAAAATTAATCCATGCATTTGTTACTTCTAGGTTAGACTACTGCAATGCTCTACTTTCCGGCTACCCGGATAAAGCACTAAATAAACTTCAGTTAGTGCTAAATACGGCTGCTAGAATCCTGACTAGAACCAAGAAATTTGATCATATTACTCCAGTGCTAGCTTCCCTACACTGGCTTCCTGTTAAGGCAAGGGCTGATTTCAAGGTTTTACTGTTAACCTATAAAGCGTTACATGGGCTTGCTCCTACCTATCTTTCCGAGTTGGTCCTGCCGTACATACCTACACGTACGCTACGGTCACAAGACGCAGGCCTCCTAATTGTCCCTAGAATTTCTAAGCAAACAGCTGGAGGCAGGGCTTTCTCCTATAGATCTCCATTTTTATGGAATGGTCTGCCTACCCATGTGAGAGACGCAGACTCGGTCTCAACCTTTAAGTCTTTACTGAAGACTTATCTCTTCAGTAGGTCATATGATTGAGTGTAGTCTGGCCCAGGAGTGTGAAGGTGAACGGAAAGGCTCTGGAGCAACGAACCGCCCTTGCTGTCTCTGCCTGGCCGGTTCCCCTCTCTCCACTGGGATTCTCTGCCTCTAACCCTATTACAGGGGCTGAGTCACTGGCTTACTGGTGCTCTTTCATGCCGTCCCTAGGAGGGGTGCATCACTTGAGTGGGTTGAGTTACTAACGTGATCTACCTGTCTGGGTTGGCGCCCCCCCTTGGTTTGTGCTGTGGTGGAGATCTTTGTGGGCTATACTCGGCCTTGTCTCAGGATTGTAAGTTGGTGGTTGAAGATATCCCTCTAGTGGTGTGGGGGCTGTGCTTTGGCAAAGTGGGTGGGGTTATATCCTTCCTGTTTGGCCATGTCCGGGGGTATCATCGGATGGGGCCACAGTGTCTCCTGACCCCTCCTGTCTCAGCCTCCAGTATTTATGCTGCAGTAGTTTATGTGTCGGGGGGCTAGGGTCAGTTGGTTATATCTGGAGTACTTCTCCTGTCTTATCCAGTGTCCTGTGTGAATTTAAGTATGCTCTCTCTAATTCTCTCCTTCTCTCTTTCTTTCTTTCTCTCTCTCGGAGTACCTGAGCCCTAGGACCATACGTCAGGACTACCGGGCATGATGACTCCTTGCTGTCCCCAGTCCACCTGGCCTTGCTGCTGTTCCAGTTTCAACTGTTCTGCCTGCGGTTATGGAACCCCTACCTGTCCCAGACCTGCTGTTTTCAACTCTTAATGATCGGCTATGAAAAGCCAACTGACATTTATTCCTGATTATTATTTGACCATGCTTGTCATTTATGAACATTTTGAACATCTTGGCCATGTTCTGTTATAATCTCCACCCGGCACAGCCAGAAGAGGACTGGCCACCCCTCATAGCCTGGTTCCTCTCTAGGTTTCTTCCTAGGTTTTGGCCTTTCTAGGGAGTTTTTCCTAGCCACCGCGCTTCTACACCTGCATTGCTTGCTGTTTGGGGTTTTAGGCTGGGTTTCTGTACAGCACTTCGAGATATTAGCTGATGTACGAAGGGCTATATAAAATAAACTTGATTTGATTTAATTTGATATTGATCCTTATTGGTCTCTAGTGATTCTCAGATGTCAGACATTCCAGGCTATTTCCCTTTTAAATAAACAAACATTGAAAATCTCTCCCTCTCCCTCTCCCTCTCCCTCTCCCTCTCCCTCTCCCTCTCTCTCTCTCTCTCCCTCTCCCTCTCCCTCTCCATCTCTCTCTCCCTCTCCCTCTCCCCCTCTCTCTCTCTCTGTGCACTCAATAATTGGGGTTCTCCTGTTCTAACTACCATCTGGTATTAGTTTCTGTTTCACCCTAAGCTCTGATCTAATTAACCATCCCAAGGAAAAATACTTTTAGATTTACAACAAGCTGCACAAATGAATGTAATGAATGAGATGGGGAAGCGTAGACTGAACCGTGTGAGTCTACGAGAGTCTACGAACCTCACACAGACACAACTAATGACCAGCCACGGAAGATAAAGAGCAGAGATTGGGTTTCATTTATCCAACTTTACTGTTGTCTCTCACTCTCTCTCACTCTCTCTCTTTCTCTCTCTCTCTCAGATTTACGGTCAACCTGTGTGGTTATGTGTGTCAGAGAGTCAAGCTACAGACTGACCCAGACTCCCTAGGTGTCCAGAGCCGTAGCCGTTAATAAGACCTGTGTTCACAACCATTGATAATAATAGATAACTGCATTCACCACCGGAGTGGATATGAAACATACAAACTTGACCACATACAGGGATTACTCCATAACACTATAAAAAATCTCTATTGTCCTCACATATACCTCTCTGTACCCCTGTATTCTTCTGTGTAATCAGGCAGATCATGGTTAAGTATTGCTTTCCTTAGGCCATGCTTTACAATATTGTAGTTGTTTTTATGCTGTTATGGGACTGTAGCTACATTATCCAGTTAAAATGTCAGTTAATAAGTCATCGTTTTAGTCAAAGTATGATATATTTGGGCTTGAAGTGACAAATCCGAACTGCCCACTTCGTTCAAATCCGTGTGAATGCAGTGTCTTTTCCTATGATATACAATTTTGTTTCAGGGCTGGGTTTTATTTGAATGTTACCACCCACCAGCATGGCATTGTTTATTAATCAGAAAGAGCTGCAAATGTATTCCTCTTCGTAACTGAGATGAGCCAAACAGCCTTGTGTCCATTTGACCACCTGAGCCACGGAGCAAATAAATAAAGAGGGTGCAAACTATTTTTTATACCAAAATGGTTTTGACGACTAAAGTTTTGCTTCACTACCCACTCCACTGCTTTGATTGGTGAAATGTTAGGTACAAACTACAAGTGTCTATCCAGATAATGAAAAGGCACCCGCTAAAGAAAATTCAAGGAATTTATAATTACACGTCATTTGCAGCGTGTATGATCCTGAGCAAAGTTATTGTAGCCTATCATTTCCCTTCCCCTGTGAGAACCATGTGTCTTTAATGAGACACATGATAACTGATCAAGTAAGTGCCAGGAAGAAACAAATACCAGCAGGACTGCTGAAGTTAAGTGAACACATTTACAACTAACAGTTGCGCAATAATGTTGTAATCAGTATTTTTTATCAGTGATGTCATGACTCATTAGTGATCTTTACCACAGGCCCTCAGCGATTCAGAGGAAAAAGAGAAGTAGATATGGAGCTCGATTAAAAAGGTGGATCAGGTCTAGTTGTAGAATCTTATCTTTGGTTGTTTTTGGTGCACAGACCAAAAGTAATCTGTAATGAATATAAAAAATAGGTAATAACACATTCTAAAATAACACACTCTTTGCAGTGAAATAAAGAAACAATTATTCCATATTTAATTAAAACCCATAAGGTCTAAAGGGCCTGGGTTTATACTAAGCTAACATATGGAATTGTTTTATGATGGTCATATCAAGGATCTTTTAGCTATTTTATTTTACATTTTAGGACCCCTGTAGGTATAAAAAATATATAAAGCAATTATTTGATGAAACATTGAATTTGGCCTTACTGCTATTAGCCCATAGCAATGCACTGAATTACAGATTCATATATAGGAACAGTTAGTCCAAAAATAAATCACAAGGACATACAACATAGAATGCCCACTCAGATCACACCCTGACCAAACAAAACATAGAAACATACACAGCAAACTATGGTCAGGGCGTGACACTGATGGAGGGATTGTACATTCCTGGTCTAACTCGGGAAGTTGTTGTTGCCATCCTGTACCTGTCCCGCAGGTGTGATGTCCTGTGCAGGTGTTGTTACACGTGGTCTGCCACTGCCAGTCAGCTGTCCGTCCTGTCTCCCTGTAGCGCTGTCTTAGGCGTCTCACAGTACAGACATTGCAATTTATTGCCCTGGCCACATCTGCAGTCCTCATGCCTCAATGCAGCATGCTTAAGGCACGTTGACGCAGACGAGCAGGGACCCTGGGCATCTTTCTTTTGGTGTTTTTCAGAGTCAGTAGAAAGGCCTCTTTAGTGTCCTAAGTTTTCATAACTGTGACCTTAATTGCCTACCGTCTGTAAGCTGTTAGTGTCTTAACGACCGTTCCACAAGTGCATGTTCATTAATTGTTTATGGTTCATTGAACAAGCATGGGAAACTGTGTTTAAGCCCTTTACAATGAAGATCTGTGAAGTTATTTGGATTTTTACAAATTATCATTGAAAGACAGGGTCCTTAAAAAGGGACGTTTCTTTTTTTGCTGAGTTTAGTTCAGTGTTCATAGTTCAATTTACAGTCATTGTTCAATAACTACTCATTCAGTCATGTTAAATAGTTAGGTTGCAGCTGTGACAGCCAAAACAGTTGCACCTGGATCCATAAAAGTCCTGCAGAAGGAAGAGAGAAAGGGTACACACACACACCAGTGGAGACTCCTAGGAGGCTTATCATTCTCACTCCCTTCCATAGACTTACACAATAATTATGAGAACTTCCGGAGGACGTCCTCCAACCTATCAGACCTCTTGCAGCATGAACTGACATGTTGTCCACCCAATCAAAGGATCAGAGAATGAATCTTGTACTGAAAGCATAAACTACAGCTAGCTAGCATTGCAGTGCATGAAATGTGGTGAGTAGTTGACTCAAAGAGAGAGAAAGAGAATAATTGAACTCTTTTGAACAAATTAATTTCTTACAAAATTAAGGAGAAGCAACAGAAAGAAAGAGAGCGAGAGAGAGGTCCAGCTATATTTATTTTTATGATTTTCACTTTCACTTACTAAGCTAGCTAATGCAGCTAGCTAAAAGCCTAGTCAAACACCTGGCTCAAACAGAGAGGAATGCTGTTTATGTTAGCTAGCTGGCTAAGGCTACCCAATACTGGAACTCTTCCAAATCAATGTAAGCTTTCGGTTTTATAAATGTATTGCCAGCGGGGCCCGCCGGTGTAACTGCTAAACTGCTAGTTGTACACTGTACTGCGTGATTGTAGCAGGTTTACTAACGCATTAGTTCTACTAGCTATGTTAACTATGCCGTTAGCTGATATTTAGACAATGATGTAAGCTGTGCATAGCGGTTAGCGGTTATGGTATGGAGTATTGGCTTGGAGAGGTTATTTTGCCAGGTCACAGACAGCTGTTGTGTAACGTCCTGACCAGAGTTATTATGTGTTTTGCTTGTTTAGTGTTGGTCAGGACGTGAGCTGGGTGGGAATTCTATGTTGTGTGTCTAGTTTGTCTGTTTCTATGTCCAGCCTAATATGGTTCTCAATCAGAGGCAGATGGTAATCGTTGTCCCTGATTGAGAATCATATATAGGAGGCTTGTTTTGTGTTGGGATTTTGTGGGTGTTTGTTTCCTGTCTCTGTGATTGTCTGCACCAGATAGGTCTGTCTCGGTTTTTGCACATTTGTTATTTTGTATTGTTGTTTGTAGTGTTTCACTTGTTCTTTATTAAACATGTTTAACACTAGCCGCGCTGCACTTTGGTCCTCTCCTTCACCCCTGGAAGAAAACCGTTACATGTTGTGTTGTGCACTGAAGTACACAAGCGAAGGGAAAAGCTGAGAGGATGAGAGCGCATAGATGCGAGAAGGAATTATACAACAAGGAAAGTGATGATGCTGTTTGTATGTGGCTGCTATGAAAGTGAACTGTGTGTGCGGGTTATCAGGGGGTATTCATTCTGCCAATTCTGCTGAAAAACTTTTCTTAAACGGAAGTAAACGGAACAAAATGGGGATAGACCTTTTTGAATTTGTCTAATGGAAACTCTTGTTTGGACTAATGACTACACCCTAGATCAGCTAGATGCAGGCAAGCGTTTGCAAGGCTGTATTGAATGTGTCACTATCTGTCATCTTGATTTTTCCAATTTGTCATTCATAGGCTAGGTTGTAGCAACCTAACCTCATGTAATAGTATAAACCTATCAATGTTACATTGAGTTGGGTGAATAGAATATGAATGACAGTCATCCAATATGCTATAATAAAATTAAGGCCATGCTCATAAAAATTAAAATGTGTCACCGACCACCACTGACAAACACAGATGGTTTTCTGAATGGCCTGAGTGGGATGTTAGTATGACAATACAAAGACGATATTAGTTAAGAGCATATTCACACTGAAAGCAAGCAGACAAACATCCTAGATCAGACAAGTCAAATAACAATGATGTAATAAAGGAGGAAAAAACTGCAACTCTGTACGTGTTAATATTTACAGTTGTTGTTAAAGACAAAGACTGTTTGTTTAGAAGCATATTAACACTGAAATCACACACACACACGCATACACACAGCAAAGAAACAGTAATATAATTACAACAGTGGTAGGACATTTTGTGAAAACCTGAACAGATGTTCTTAAACTCAAGTATAAGATATTATACTTCATATTAGTGGATTCAGCTATTTCAGCCACACCCGTTGCTGACAGGTGTATAAAATCAAGCACACAGCCATGCAATCTCCATAGACAAACATTGACAGTAGAATGCCCTTACTGAAGAGCTCAGTGACTTTCAACGTGGCACCGTCATAGGACGCCACCTTTCCAACAAGTCAGTTCGTCAAATGTCTACCCTGCTAGAGCTGCCCCGGTCAACTGTAAGTGCTGTTATTGTGAAGTGGAAATGTCTAGGAGCAACAACGGCTCAGCCGCGAAGTGGTAGCCCACACAAGCTCACAGAGCAGATCATCATGCTCAATGCCAAGTGTCGGCTGGAGTAGTGTAAAGCTCGCTGCAATTGGACTCTGGAGCAGTGAAATCACATCCATCTGGCGGTCATACGTACAAATCTTTGTTTGGCGGATGTCAGGAGAATGCTACCTGCCGAATGCATAGTGCCAACTGTAAAGTTTGGTGGAGGAGGAATAATGGTCTGGGGCTGTTTCTCATGGCTTGAGCTTCTTAATGCTACAGTATACAATGCCATTCTAGACGATTCCGTGCTTCCAACTTTGTGGCAACAGTTTGCCGAAGACGCTTTCCTGTTTCATCATGACAATGCCCCCATGCACAAAGCGAGGTCCATACAGAAATGGTTTGTCGACATCGGTGTGGAAGAACTTGATGGCCTGTGCAGAGCCCTAACGTCAACCCCATCGAACACGTTTGGGATGAATTGGAACGCCGACTGCGAGCCAGGCCTAATCGCCCAATCTCAGTGCCCAACCTCACTAATGGTCTTGTGGCTGAATGGAAGCAAGTCCCCGCAGCAACATCTAGCAGAAAAGCCTTCCCAGAAGAGTGCTACTTTAGGTCATGTAATGCAATTTTTACATAAAATTGGACCCTGGTCTGTCATAATCCAATTTTTAATCAGTGATGTCTTGACACACCTTTACCATTGCACTCTACTCTCTCTACTCTGACACTTCAGACCCTCAGAGATTCACAGAAAACAGAGATGAGTAGATATGGAGCTGAACATCACAAGGCCATCATCATTGCAACATTGAGCTGTAAAATAAATGAGAGAGAACAGATATGAAGCCAGTAGTTTAAATGTGTTACAACTAACACAGAAGCAGAGACCGAGTTTAACCCACCAGCGGACAGAGATCTTCGATCTTCAATTCAATGGCTTTAGTCATAAAACTGAGCATTCTACTGGCTCTTCTAAACACAACTTACCAATAATATGGCTGCATTCTAACAGAAGGTCAAGAATATTACTTTGGCACCCTAAGTATTACAGACTACCGTTTGATCTTCAGATCTGAAGCTGAAGAGAGCCTGCTGCTGTGGAACACTTCTAACCTAATTTCACACTGACTGCAAGCTTAAGGGATCGACTAAATCAGGGATCGACTTTTAAGGGATTGACTTTCCGGATCCTCAATGTCGCTCAGTCAGACTCTGGGTGGTAAAGGGTAAAGTTCTGGACGGTACTTGTTGAAATAGTATTTGTACTTTGATACTGTAATAGGTCTACTGTATGAGACAAAAAACACAATAGAGACCTGCAAGACCTGTAAGATAAACAGTTTGATATAGTTTGATATACTATTTTAGTTTATTCAACTTTTATTTCAAATAGTGCTGATTGCTCTGATTGTCCAACTTCTCTCTCTTTCTTTCTCCTTCCATCGCCATCTCTTCTTGACTGACTGCAATTATAATCTACAACCATTAGTGCCGACACAGGAAACAATGATTAAAAGTGATTCATTTGGGGAATGTAGAAACGGAATACACAATCTCCTTCTCCCCTCTCATTCCTCCTCTCCCTCTCCCATTCTCCCCTCTCCCTCTCTACTTCACTCTACTTCTACCCTCTCCTTTCTCCTCTCCCTCTCCCCTTCTCCCCTCTCCCTCTCTTCTTCTCTTCTCCACTCTACTTCTTGCAGGTCCATCTCCTCATCCCTCTCCTTCCCTCTCTGTAAGTAACTTGAGATGGTTGATAAGCTATGAGAAATACACAGTGAGTTTAGTATGGTGAGGTCGGACCACAGGCAGCGCTCCACAACCAGCTACACTAATTTATCTAGAGGGCAAACTCTGCCCCATAGCAGGGCTGATACAGATCAGAATGTCGACACTTAGAAAGAATATTGGGGAGAATAGAGAGATAGAGGACGTGAGAGAGAGAGAAATATAAAGATGAAACATTAGTGAAATCTGATGTGTGTTTAGAGTGACGGAACCTTTCAGAGTAAGATCTGAAAAGTCGACATATGCAACTTTAACCCTCCTTGTATAGAATCAGATGACGCTATACAGTGCATTCGGACAGTATTCAGACCAGATTTTCCTCATTTTATGTTACAGCCTTATTGTAAAATGTATTACATTGTTTTTCCCCTCATAAATCTACACACAATACCCCACAATGACAAAGCAAAAACAGGTTTTCAGAAATTTTTGCTAATTTATATTTAGAAAAAATCTGAAATGTTACATTTACATAAGTATTCAGACCCTTTACTCAGTACTATGTTGAAGCACCATTGGCAGCAATTACAGTCTCGAGTATTCTTGGATATGGCACCACAAGCTGGGTAAACCTGCATTTGGGGAGTTTTCCCATTCTTCTCTGCAGATCCTATTTTCAGGTCTCTCCAGTGATCGGGTTCAAGTCCGGGCTCTGGCTGGGCCACTCAAGGACATTCAGAGACTTCCCAAAGCCACTTCTGCGTTATCTTGGCTCTGTGCTTTGCTTAGGGTCGTTGTCCTGTTGGAAGGTGAACCTTCGCCCCAGTTTGAGGTCCTGAGCGCTCTGGAGCAGGTTTTCATCAAGGATCTTTCTGTACTCTGCTCCATTTATCTTTCCCTCGATCCTGACTAGTCTCCCACTTCCTGCCTCTGAAAAACATCCCCACAAAATGGTGCTGCCACCACCATGCTTCACCGTAGGGATGTGACCAGGTTTACTCCAGATGTGACACTTGGCATTCAGGCCAAAGAGTTCAATCTTGGTTTCATCAGACCAGAGAATCTTGTTTCTCATGGTCTGAGGGTCCTTTAGGTGCCTTTTGGCAAACTCCAAGTGGGCTGTCATGTGACTTTCACTGAGGAGTGGCTTCCGTCTGGACACTCTACCATAAAGCCCTGATTGGTGGAGTGCTGCAGAGATGGTTTTCCTTCTGGAATGTTTTCCCATCTCCACAGAGGAACTTTTGAGCTCTGCCAGAGTGACCATCGGGTTCTTGGTAACCTCCCTGACCAAGGACCTTCTCTCCTGATTGTTCAGTTTGGCCGGGCGGCCAGCTCTAGGAAGAGTCTTGGTGGTTCCAAACTTCTTCCATTTAAGAATGATGGAGGCCACTGTGTTCTTGAGGACTTTAAACACTGCAGAAATGTGTTTGGTACCCTTCCCCAGATCTGTGCCTCGACATAATCCTGTCTCAGAGCTCTACCGACAATTCCTTCGACCTCATGGCTTGGTTGTTGCTCTGACATGCACTGTCAACTGTGGGACCTTATATAGACAGGTGTGTCCAATCAATTAAATGTATCACAAGTGGACTCCAATAAAGATGTGGAAACATCTCAAAGATGATCAATGGAAACAGGATGCACCTGAGCTCAATTTTGAGTCTCACAGCAAAGGATCTGAATTCTTTTGTACATTTTTTTATTTTATTTGACTTATTTCACCTTTTTTTAACCAGGTAGGCTAGTTGAGAACAAGTTCACATCTACAACTGCGACCTGGCCAAGATAAAGCAAAGCAGTGCGATACAAACAACAACACAGAGTTACACATGGAATAAACAAGCGTACAGTCAATAACACAATAGGAAAAAAAAGTCTATATACAGTGTGTGCAAATGGCGTGAGGAGGTAAGGCAATAAATAGGCCATAGTAGCGGAGTAATTACAATTTTGCAAATTAACACTGGAGTGATAGTTGAGCAGATGATGATGTGCAAGTAGAAATACTGGTGTGCAAAAGAGCAGAAAAGTAAATAAAACAATATGGCGATGAGGTATGTAGATTGGGTGGGCTATTTACAGATGGGCTATGTAAAGCTGCAGTGATCGGTTAGCTGCTGAGATAGCTGATGTTTAAAGTTGCTGAGGGAAATATACGTCTCCAGCTTCAGCGATTTTTGCAATTCGTTTCAGTCATTGGCAGCAGAGAACTGGAAGGAAAGGCGGCCAAAGGAGGTGTTGGCTTTGGGGATGACCAGTGAGATATACCTGCTGGAGCGCGTGCTATGGGTGGGTGTCGTTATCGTGACCAGTGAGCTGAGATAAGGCGGTGCTTTACCTAGCATAGACTTATAGATGACCTGGAGCCAGTGGGTCTGGCAACGAATATGTAGCTAGGGCCAGCCGACTAGAACATACAGGTTGCAGTGGTGCGTGGTATATGGGGCTTTGGTGACAAAGCGGATGGCACTGTAATAGCTTACATCCAGTTTGCTGAGTAGAGTATTGGAAGGTATTTTGTAAATGACATCGCCGAAGTCGAGGATCGGTAGGATAGTCAGTTTTACGAGGGTATGTTTGGCGGCGTGACTTAAGGAGGCTTTGTTGCAAAATAGAAAGCCGATTCTAGATTTGATTTTGGATTGGAAATGGTTAATTTGAATCTGGAAGGAGAGTTTACAGTCTAGCCAGACACCTAGGTATTTGTAGTTTCCACATATTCTAAGTCAGAACCGTCCAGAGTAGTGATGCTAGTCGGGCGGGCGGGTGCAGGCAGCGAACGGTTGAAAAGCATGCATTTGGTTTTACTAGCGTTTAAGAGCAGTTGGAGGCCACGGAAGGAGTCTTGTATGGCATTGAAGCTTGTTTTGAGGTTAGTTAACACAGTGTCCAAAGAAGGGCCAGGTGTATACAGAATGGTGTCGTCTGCGTAGAGGTGGATCAGGGAATCACTCGCAGCAAGAGTGACATCGTTGATATACTGTATACAGAGAAAAGAGACAGCCCGAGAATTGAACTCTGTGGTACCCCCATAGAGACTGCCAGAGGTCCGGACAACAGGCCCTCCGATTTGACACACTGAACTCTGTCTGAGAAGTAGTTAGTGAACCAGGCGAGGCAGTCATTTGAGAAACCAAGGCTGTTGAGTCTGCCGATAAGAATACAGTGATTGACAGAGTCGCAAGCCTTGGCCAGGTCAATGAAGACGGCTGCACAGTACTGTCTTTTATTGATGGCGGTTATGATATCGTTTCGTACCTTGAGCGTAGCTGAGGTGCACCCGTGACCAGCTCGGAAACCGGATTGCACAGCGGAGAAGGTACGGTGGGAATCGAGATGTCAGTGATCTGTTTATTAACTTGGCTTTCGAAGACTTTAGAAAGGCAGGGCAGGATGGATATAGGTCTATAAGTATAGAGTGGGTCTAGAGTGTCACCCACTTTGAAGAGTGGGATGACCGTGGCAGCTTTTCAATCTTCAGGGATCTCGGATGACACGAAAGAGAGGTTGAACAGACTGGTAATACGGTTTGCAACAATGGCGGCGGATCATTTTAGAAAGAGAGGGTCCAGATGGTCTAGCCCAGATGATTTGTACGGGTCCAGGTTTTGCAGCTCTTTCAGAACATCTGCTGTCTGGATTTGGGTGAAGGAGAAGCTGGGAGGCTTGGGCAAGTAGCTGCGGGGGGTGAGGAGCTGTTGGCCGGGGTTGGGGTAGCCAGGAGGAAAGCATGGCCAGCCGTGAAGAAATGCTTATTGAAATTCTCGATTATCGTGTATTTATCGGTGGTGACAGTGTTACCTAGCCTCAGTGCAGTGGGCAGCTGGGAGGAGGTGCTCTTATTCTCCATGGACTTTACAGTGTCCAAAAACGTTTTGGAGTTAGAGTTACAGTATGCACATTTCTGTTTGAAAAAGAGAGTCTTTGCTTTCCTGACTAAGTGTATTGGTTCCGGTCCTTGATGATCTGTTTAGTTGTTCTGTGACATCGGGTGCTGTATGAGTCCTGGAGGGCAGGTAGTTTGCCCCCGATGATGTGTTGGGCAGACCGCACCAACCTCTGGAGAGTCCTGCGGTTGCGGGTGGTGCAGTTGCATGCTCCCTCAAAACTTGAGACATCTGTGGCGTTGTGTTGTGTGACAAAACTGAACATTTTGGATTGGCCTTTTGATCATGCTCGGTTTATTGATATGCCATTGATATGATTATCTTCGCAAAGGAGAAATACTCACTAACAGTGATGTAAAAAAAATGTGAGCACAACATTTGAGAGAAATAAGCTTTTTGTGCATATGGAACATTTCTGGGATCTTTTATTTGATCTCATGAAACATGGGGCCAACATTTACATGTTGTGTTTATATTTTTGTTCAGTATAGTTTATTGCTGATAGAGAACTGGAGTCAGATGCAAAAATACTTTCCGTCTTTAATGCTAGAAGTTTTGAATCAGTTTATCAATGCTGTGTTGTCGTCTTAGGTGTGTGTTTTGTCCTATATTTTTTTATTATATATTTTTTCTTATCCCAGCCCCCATGAGGCCTTTTGCCCTTTGGTAGACCTTCATTGTAAATAAGAATTTGGTCTTAACTGACTAGCCTAGTTAAATAAAGGTTAAATATAAATCAAGGGAGGATAGATCTTTGTGATAACCTACTGTGACAGCTGTGTCTTAACACACACACACACACACACACACACACACACACACACACACACACACACACACACACACACACACACACACACACACACACACACACACACACACACACACACACACACACACACACACACACACACACACACACACACACACACACACACACACACACACACACACACACACACAGGGAGTGGGAGAGGATGTTCTTCTTAATTAGACTTGAGTGTAACTCTAAACTGATTCCCTCCTTCATGGTTTTATCTTCCTCTTAGTAAAAGAATGAGAGAGAGAAAGATAGAGAGAGAGACAGAAGAGGTATTGGATAATCAGATAATTTCAACAGATGTTTATGTCATTATGCAGGAATGTAACATTCATCAGGACTTGAAACAGAAGCAATGCCATCCAGACTGTAAGAAAGAAATGCAAAGCATTTACAGTATGTGATTAAATTATATCAGATGTGAAGCTTCCATATGACTAAATTAATGCTTGATTTGATTATGAACTGAAGAAACAGGACAGGAGGTTTTCTGGAGGATGGAAAGCCTGAGGACTGGCACCAGACTACTGCCAGCTGGATGACAAAACTCTTCAGACAGAAAGATTCTACTGAAACTATTTCCTAACATCTTCAACAGGTCAGGGCTACTGTAGATAATACTCATCCATTTCCCAGGACAGACACTCCCTCCCGTAGCATGAGCATGAGGAGGTCACACTAGCATGAGGCACATGGAGGTCACACTAGATACTGACTGGTTTTCTGATCCATGCCCCTACCTTCTTTTTTAAGGTATCAGTGACCAACAGATGCATACAGTTGAAGTCAGAAGTTTACATACACTTAGGTTGGAGTCATTAAAACTAGTTTTTCAATCACTCCACAAATTTCAAATTTCAAACTGTAGTTTTGGTAAGTTGGTTAGGACATCAACTTTGTGCATGACACAAGTAATTATTCCAAAAATTGTTTACAGACAGATTATTTCATTTATAATTCACTGTATCACAATTCCAGTGGGTCAGAAGTTTCCATACACTAAGTTGACTGTGCCTTTAAACAGCTTTGAAAATTCCAGAAAATTGTGTCATGGCTTTAGAGGCTTCTGATGGGCTAATTGACATAATTTGAGTCAATTGGAGGTGTACCTGTGGATGTATTTCAGGGCCTACCTTCAAACTCAGTGCCTCTTTGCTTGACATCATGGGAAAATCAAAAGAAATCAGCCAAGACCTCAGAAAAACAATTGTAGACCTCCACAAGTCTGGTTCATCCTTGGGAGCAATTTCCAAACGCCTGAAGGTACCACGCTCATCTTTCCAAACAATAGTACGCAAGTATAAACACCATGGGACCACGCAGCCGTCATACCGCTCAGGAAGGAGATGCGTTCTGTCTCCTAGAGATGAACGTTCTTTGGTGCGAAAAGTGCAAATGAATCCCAGATCAACAGCAAAGGACCTTGTGAAGATGCTGGAGGAAACAGGTACAAAAGTATCTATATCCACAATAAAACGAGCCCTATATCGACATAACCTGAAAGACCGCTCAGCAAGGATGAAGCCACTGCTCCAAAACCGCCATCAAAAAGCCAGGCTACGGTTTGCAACTGCACATGGGGACAAAGATCGTACTTTTTGGAGAAATGTCCTTTGGTCTGATGAAACAAAAATAGAACTGTTCGGCCATAATGACCATCGTTATGTTTGGAGGAAAAAGGGGGAGGCTTGCAAGCCGAAGAACACCATCTCAACTGTGAAGCACGGGGGTGGCAGCATCATGTTGTGGGGGTGCTTTGCTGCAGGAGGGACTGGTGCACTTCACAAAATAGTTGGCATCATGAGGGAAATTATGTGGATATATTGAAGTAACATTTCAAGACATCACTCAGGAAGTTAAAGCTTGGTTGCAAATGCGTCTTCCAAATGGACAATGACCCCAAGCATACTTCCAAAGTTGTGGCAAAATGGCTTAAGGACAACAAAGTCAAGGTATTGGATTGGCCATCACAAAGCCCTGACTTCAATCCTATAGAAAATGTGTGGGCAGAACTGAAAAAGCGTGTGCATACACCCAGTCACTACATAGACACAGGCGTCCCTCTTAACTCAATTGTCGGGGAGGAAGGAAACCACTCAGGGATTTCAACATGAGGCCAATGGTGACTTTAAAACAGTTACATAGTTTAGTGGCTGTGATAGGAGAAAACTGAGGATGGATCAACAACATTGTAGTTACTCCACAATACTAACTTAATTGAGAGACTGAAAAGAAGGAAGCCTGTACAGAATGAAAACATTCCAAAACATGCATCCTGTTTGCAACAAGGCACAAAAGTAGTACTGCAAAAAATGTGGCAAAGCAATTCACTTTTTGTCCTGAATACAAAGTGTTATTTTGGGGGCAAATCCAATACAACCCATATTTGAGTACCACTCTCCATATTTTCAAATATAGTGGTGGCTACATCATGTTATGGGTATGCTTGTAATCGTTAAGGACTGGGGTGTTTTTCAGGCTAAAAAAGAAACAGAATGGCGCTAAGCACAGGCAAAATCCTAGAGGAAAACCTGGTTCAGTCTGCTTTCCACCAGACACTGGGAGATTAATTTACCTTTCAGCAGGACAATAACCTAACACACAAGGCCAAATCTACACTGGAGTTGCTTACCAAGAAGACAGTGAATGTTCCTGAGTGGCCAAATTACAGTTATTACTTAAATCTACTTGAAAATCTATGGCAAGACCTGAAAATGGTTGTCTAGTAATGGTCAACAAACAATTTGACGAAGCTTGACGAATTTTTAAAGAATAATGGGCAAATGTTGCACAATCCATTTGTGGAAAGCTCTTAGCAACTTCCCCAGAAAGTAATCACTGCCAAAGGTGCCTCTTCAAAGTTTTGACTCAGGGGTGTGAATACTTATGTAAATTTGATATTTCTGTATTTAATTTTCAATACATTAGTTACAAATTATAGAAACATATTTTCACTTTGTCATTATGGGGTATAATGTGTAGATGGGCGGTATTTTTTATTTATTTAAACCATTTTGAATTCAGGCTGTAACACAACCAAATGTGGAATAAGGAGAATGATTATTTTCTGAAGGCACTGTAGCTACGGGACCAAAACAGCAGCAAAGTTTCAACGCTCTTATTTGTTGCAGGAATTGACCCTGCCGTTTTGTTGGGCATCTACGTCATCTCGCTGAGTCTGCTTTTAATTACTCTGTGTCAAGGAAACCGGCCCTTAGCGACTGAAAAGAGGGCCGGGATACAAAAACTAATATGTAAAAAACAAACAAACAAACAAACAACCTGTTAAAGGACATGTATGTTATGTTGGCTGAATCTATCAACCCCCCTCCTCTCTGGTAGCCCCAGGCTACTGCCGGCATAGCCCAACCAACCAGAACGCAGTGTAAAGTGCCCTACACAGCCATCAAAGCACAGTTGAAACAACTGCCTGACCTGCTGGAAACAAATAAATAATCGTACGCTCAGACGCTCGCCAATCTCTAACTAAACATATTCACAAATAAACTTCTCCCCCTCCCTCCCCCTTCCCTCCCTCTCTCTCTGATTACATGTTCTTCATGGAGTGTGTGTGTGTTTTTTGTTTTTGTTGCTTTTACTATCCTTATGGGGACCAGAAGTGGGGACATTTCGCCGATCCCCACAAGGAAAAAGGCAATTTTAGTCTTAGGGGTTAGGTTTATGTATAGGTGTATAGGTGTGACGGTTCTCCTTCATCCGAAGAGGAGGAGCAAGGATTCGACCAAAATGCAGCGAGGTGTGATGACATATTGAAATTTATTTAAAGACGAAGACGAACACGAAAAACACTTGGAAAATTACAAAATAACAAAACGACGTAGACAGACCTGAACATGGAACTTACATAACTACACGAAGAACTCACGAACAGGAACAGACTACATCAAACGAACGAACAACCGAAACAGTCCCGTGTGGTGCGCAGACACAGACACGGAAGACAATCACCCACAAACAAACAGTGTGAACAGCCAACCTATATATGGTTCTCAATCAGAGGAAAACGTCAAACACCTGTCTCTGATTGAGAACCATATAAGGCTAATTACAAGTGACCTAAACATAGAAACACAAAACATAGAATGCCCACCCCAACTCACGCCCTGACCAACTAAACACATACAAAAATAACATAAAACAGGTCAGGAACGTGACAATAGGGTTAGAATTAGGGTTAGGGGTTAGGTTTAGGTTTACTTTTAGGGTTAAGGAATAAATGTTTTGGTCCCCACAAGGATAGTAAAACAAACGTGTGTGCGTGCGTGTGTGTGTTGACCAGCCATAAGCAGTATTACAGGAAAGCCATTGGTTAGACATCAACCCTAATAATAACTGGATTACCCGTCTGTCTTTCGCTAAAACGTGAGTAAATGTTCCATTCTATTGATTCAATGCATGACCCACACAAAAGTCACATTTCTGCCTCCAGATGTCTAGTTAGTATTGGGGTGCCAGTGACTTTCATATGTTTAATTGGTTGTCAGATCACAGCCAAGTCTTCATGTTATGCCACTTTACAGCCGTAGACCTATCAGGCCCTCTTAAATACACTCCCACATTCCCTTTTATCAAATCTTCATCTAATATAATGACTTGATTTTCCATTGGCCCATCAGAGTGGGTGGCGTGTGTTTCTATTTGTCTGTGTGCATGTGTGTGTGACTTACGGCGCTCGTCAAAGTGTGTGTCCACACCGTCGGGTCCAGGGATGGAACACACCAGTCTGGCTTTGAGGAACGTCGTCCACTTATTGGCCAGACTCCTCGACCCTCCCACATCATTCTGAAACACAACCACAACACCATGTGTGTGTTCTACAGTACTCCAACATTCCCGAATGCTCTGGGGAGTCTCAACCAGCCCCTGGCACTGACTAGCGGAGACCTAATTATTAATCTTTATTCTAATCATTGATAAGAGATTATGATTGTGTTGCAGCTGTAGCAGAGCTCTGGGAGCCTGTTGACTTGTATGGTCTACTAATATCATGATTAACTATATCATTGTTAGTGTGTTAGTGATAATGTATTTCTCTTGGGTGGTGTGTGTTGTGTGTTTTTGTGTATGCATGTGTGTGTGTGTGTGTCGTGTGTGGTAAGTTCTCTCTTTGGATGATGTTTCCTTACACGGCAGATCTACTACACGATTAGTATAGAAGCAGAAATTACTCACAGATTTCACAACTTTTTAATTTAGCTCTCTCTCTTTCTGTGTTTGTGTTAGTTGTGTGTGTGTGTGTGTGTGTGTGTGTGTGTGTGTGTGTGTGTGTGTGTGTGTGTGTGTGTGTGTGTGTGTGTGTGTGTGTGTGTGTGTGTGTGTGTGTGTGTGTGTGTGTGTGTGTGTGTGTGTTCCACTGTCCCATAGGACAGTAATAAGCATTTACTGACTGGAATACAATCCAGGAAAACACACTCTCTCACTAACAGAACATTCCTACTTGGTTCCATTTTGGGTAATGTGTCATCATCTCAACTGCTTTCATCTAACCATCTAACCATCTAACCATTCATCTTGTACATCTGTGATAACTGAAAGGATAGGATCTAGGAATGGAAGAATAGGGGATAAGGAACAAAATGGAACTCTGCCACTGATATAGGTCACACTAGATAGCCCATGCCCATAGCATGTTACTGATGAATACATGTTCTTCCTATACAAAATGCTTCTAATCCTACTGATGAAGATCAGATATGGTATTGTTATACAGTATAGGCTACATGTGACTTAACAGTAATTAGGCAGCAAGTTTTTTAGGGTTTGTTTTATAACGCCTTCATGTTGAAATGAAATCCCCACTATTTTGCCAGATCTTTTCTCTATTACTCAATGTGTGTGTGTGTGTGTGTGTGTGTGTGTGTGTGTGTGTGTGTGTGTGTGTGTGTGTGTGTGTGTGTGTGTGTGTGTGTGTGTGTGTGTGTGTGTGTGTGTGTGTGTGTGTGTGTGTGTGTGTGTGTGTGTGTGTGTGTGTGTGTGTGTGTGTGTGTGTGTGTGTGTGTGTGTTTCAGCACTGTCATGTGAGTGGCATAACACCAATGACACACTCACACGCATGCCCATAACCTAGGGAACCGTGTTGATGTATGATGAGTTGACATGAGGAAGGGCAGAGGCTTACACACATCCTCCCCTAACACACACATGCACACAGCAGCACACACACACCCTTTCAGAAATCTCAGTGCCAGTGAGGGGAGGACACAGTTCTGACTCACCACACCTGTCTCTGACCCTAAAACAAACAACACACATCTCACTACTTCAAAACAAACCTTCTTCACATGGCAAGTTCAAACTAACCTCGCCACACCTCCCAAAGTATTGTGTGTGCGTGTGTATTTGTGAGTCTTTATCGACCAAATGTAAAACATTTAGTGTGTGTATCCGTGATACCCAAAAGATGCCTCTGTGTGTGTTTGCCTGCACCACACCTGCTGATGCCTGATAAAATATATACCTCAGTGTGTATGTCAAGTTACGGCTCCCCAAGAGAACCCAGTGAACCAGGAAGACAGACAGGCCACTGAGGATCTCCTCCCTAACACAGCTGTTATCTCTAACCTACACCCCTTTTCGTTATTGCATTTATTTGATTGTCTACATGTTGCCGAATTTATGCCCACATATTTGCTATTAGGCCTATGCTGTAGAATTACCCCAGTAATTACCAAATAATTACCCCAGCATGTCTGTTCTTCCAGTGGAGGATTTGGACGGGATTAGCTTTACCAAACTGCCCATGTAATTGTTTTGTTTTTCTCATTCAAAATGGACCGTTATGATGGCAGCTTGTAAGCTCTTCTAGGCGTGAAGATATTTCAAATGTCTAGGCGTAGCTTAATATTGGCATAATGGCCTTCAGTTCAGAAAATGTCCTAATAATAAGGCATATCAGTAAGAAACATGAACTGTAACCTATTGTAACGCTCGTCGTAATCCTCCTGGTCTGAGGAGGAGCAAGGATCGGACCAAAGCCCAGCGTGGTTTGAATACATACTTTAATTATAATACTTTGTTGTGATTTCTAGACGAACAAAACAATAAACAAAACGAAACCAACGACAATACAGTCCTGAACAAGTGAACAATGAAAAACAATGAACGCACAAACAGGAACAATCACCCACAAACAAACAGTGAGAACAGCCTACCTAAATATGGTTCCCAATCAGAGACAACGTAAAACACCTGCCTCTGATTGAGAACCATATCAGGCTAGTTAGACAACCCTAAACCAAACATAGAAACACATAACATAGAATGCCCACCCAGCTCACGTCCTGACCAACTAAACAAAGACTGAACAAAGGAAATAAGGTCAGGAACGTGACAGTACCACCCCCCCCCCCCAAGGTGCGGACTCCGGCCACAAAACCTGAACCTATAGGGGAGGGTCTGGGTGGGCATCTGTCCACGGTGGCGGCTCTGGCGCTGGACGTGGCCCCAACCTTACCATAGTCACTACCCGCTTTCGTGGCCTCCTTTTAACTGCAACCCTCCAAATTAACCCCACTGGACTGATGGGCGCCTCTGGACGGAGGGGCAGCTCCGGACTGAGGGGCAGCTCCGGACTGAGGGGCAGCTCTGGCAGCTCCTGGCTGGCTGGCGGCTCTGGCAGCTCCTGGCTGGCTGGCGGCTCTGGCAGCTCCTGGCTGGCTGGCGGCTCTGGCAGCTCCTGGCTGGCTGGCGGCTCTGGCAGCTCCTGGCTGGCTGGCGGCTCTGACCGGTCCTGGCTGATTGACGGCTCTGGCAGCTCCTGGCTGGCGGGCGGCTCAGGCTGCTCCTGACTGGCGGGCGGCTCTGGCAGCTCCTGGCTGGCTGGCGGCTCTGGCAGCTCCTGGCTGGCTGGTGGCTCTGGCAGCTCCTGGCTGGCTGGCGGCTCTGGCATCTCTTGGCTGGCTGGCGGCTCTGGCAGCTCCTGGCTGGCTGGCGGCTCTGACCGGTCCTGGCTGATTGACGGCTCTGGCAGCTCCTGGCTGGCGGGCGGCTCAGGCTGCTCCTGACTGGCGGGCGGCTCTGGCTGCTCCTGACTGGCGGGCGGCTCTGGCTGCTCCTGACTGGCGGGCAGCTCTGGCTGCTCCTGACTGGCGGGCGGCTCTGGCGGCTCCTGACTGGCGGGCGGCTCTGGCGGCTCCTGACTGACGGACGGCTCTAGCGGCTCCTGACTGACGGACGGCTCTGAAGGCTCAGGACAGACGGGCGTGCGAAGTCCTGCGATCGCTGCTCCTGCTGCTGCTGCCGCTTACCACGCTGCTTGGTCCATGGTTGGTGGGTGATTCTGTAACGCTCGTCGTAATCCTCCTCGTCTGAGGAGGAGCAAGGATCGGACCAAAGCGCAGCGTGGTTTGAATACATACTTTAATTATAATACTTTTCTAGACGAACACCCTAAACCAAACATAGAAACACATAACATAGAATGCCCACCCAGCTCACGTCCTGACCAACTAAACAAAGACTGAACAAAGGAAATAAGGTCAGGAACGTGACATCTATGCACAAATGTAACTAACTGATGTGTTTGGTGAAAGAGAAATAAATAGGCACGTGGAAAGTTGATATGTGACAAAACAGATAATTCATCTGTAGGCTACGTGCACAGCACTTTGTTTTAAGCATCAAGTTGGTCCCGTGTTCTAACCCAAACTGGTTGCAGCACCTGTTCAATTCTGTAATTAAGCAATAAGGCCCGAGGGGTTGTGGTATATGGCCAATATACCACGGCTTAGGGCTGTTCTTATGCACGACGGAACGCGGAGTGCCTGGATACAGCCCTTAGCTGTGGTATATTGGCCATATACCACAAACCTCCCGAGGTGCCTTATCGCGATTATAAACTGGTTACCAACGTAATTAGAGCAGTAAAAATAAATGTTTTGTCATACCTGTGGTATACGGTCTGATATACCACGGCTGTCAGCAAATCAGCATTCAGGGCTGGAACCACCCAGTTTATAATATCCCTCAAAACGCTCTGGATAAGAGCGTCTGCTAAATGACTTAAATGTAAATGTAAAACACAGGGATGACGATTCACACGGGATAAATATTATCAGAGGACCTGTTGGGAGTTGGTGAAAAACAGTAGGTTTTTAAGGATGGGATAATAACCTTCCTGCTAGGTCAAAAACAGTAGGTTTTTAAGGATGGGGTAATAACCTTCCTGCTAGGTCAAAAACAGTAGGTTTTTAAGGATGGGATAATAACCTTCCTGCTAGGTCAAAAACAGTAGGTTTTTAAGGATGGGATAATAACCTTCCTGCTAGGTCAAAAACAGTAGGTTTTTAAGGATGGGATAATAACCTTCTTGCTAGGTGAAAAACAGTAGGTTTTTAAGGATGGGATAATAACCTTCCTGCTAGGTCAAAAACAGTAGGTTTTTAAGGATGGGATAATAACCTTCCTGCTAGGTCAAAAACAGTAGGTTTTTAACCTCCCTGGGATAGCGGGACGCTTGCGTCCCACCTGGCCAGTAGCCATTGAAAATGTAGAGTGCTAGATTCAAAAAAATTATATAAAATCAAACTTTCATTAAATCACACATATAAGATACCAAATTAAAGCTACACTCGTTGTGAATCCAGCCAACATGTCAGATTTCAAAAAGGCTTTTCGGCGAAAGCATAAGATGCTATTATCTGATGATAGCACAATGTCAACAAAGAGAGTGTAGCCTATTTCAACCATGCCGGCGCTACTCAAAACGCAGATATAAAATATAAAACATGCATTACCTTTGACGAGATTCTTTTGTTGGCACTCCAATATGTCCCATAAACATCACAAATGGTCCTTTTGTTCGATTAATTCCGTCCATATATATCCAAATTGTCCATTTATTTGGCGCCGTTGTACCAGAAAAAAACAGCGTCCAATTTGCGCAAAGTCACGACAAAATATCTAAAAAATTACCTCTAAACTAGTAGGTTTTTAAGGATGGGATAATAACCTTCCTGCTAGGTCAAAAACAGTAGGTTTTTAAGGATGGGATAATAACCTTCCTGCTAGGTGAAAAACAGTAGGTTTTTAAGGATGGGATAATAACCTTCCTGCTAGGTCAAAAACAGTAGGTTTTTAAGGATGGGATAATAACCTTCCTGCTTGGTCAAAAACAGTCGGTTTTTAAGGATGGGATAATAACCTTCCTGCTAGGTCAAAAACAGTAGGTTTTTAAGGATGGGATAATAACCTTCCTGCTAGGTCAAAAACAGTCGGTTTTTAAGGATGGGATAATAACCTTCCTGCTAGGTCAAAAACAGTAGGTTTTTAAGGATGGGATAATAACCTTCCTGCTAGGTCAAAAACAGTCGGTTTTTAAGGATGGGATAATAACCTTCCTGCTAGGTGAAAAACAGTAGGTTTTTAAGGATGGGATAATAACCTTCCTGCTAGGTCAAAAACAGTAGGTTTTTAAGGATGGGATAATAACCTTCCTGCTTGGTCAAAAACAGTCGGTTTTTAAGGATGGGATAATAACCTTCCTGCTAGGTCAAAAACAGTAGGTTTTTAAGGATGGGATAATAACCTTCCTGCTAGGTCAAAAACAGTCGGTTTTTAAGGATGGGATAATAACCTTCCTGCTAGGTCAAAAACAGTAGGTTTTTAAGGATGGGATAATAACCTTCCTGCTAGGTCAAAAACAGTCGGTTTTTAAGGATGGGATAATAACCTTCCTGCTAGGTCAAAAACAGTAGGTTTTTAAGGATGGGATAATAACCTTCCTGCTAGGTCAAAAACAGTCGGTTTTTAAGGATGGGATAATAACCTTCCTGCTAGGTCAAAAACAGTCGGTTTTTAAGGATGGGATAATAACCTTCCTGCTAGGTCAAAAACAGTCGGTTTTTAAGGATGGGATAATAACCTTCCTGCTAGGTGAAAAACAGTAGGTTTTTAAGGATGGGATAATAACCTTCCTGCTAGGTGAAAAACAGTAGGTTTTTAAGGATGGGATAATAACCTTCCTGCTAAGTAGAAATGACTGACATGTCAGATTCGGACGGGACTAAAATGACAGATGTTGTGATTTGTGCTTGTGCACATAATTACATTACTTGAGCTCCCCCAGTAAAATGTATCCCATCCGAATAGGGCTTTAGTGTAGACTACTTAACTTAATCCTCTTGCCCCCCTTTGGTTGCATTGTACTACTAGGGCGTCCACCATGGCTCTCCACCTACTCTCTTTCATGCGTGGGTTTTTCCTCTTGCCAGGAGAACCATGCTTTACTCAGTTCCTGTAGAGTGGTGTCTCCAGTTGGTTTTCAACCTTTCCTGCTTTCTCTTCCCTAGTGGGTTGTAGTCCAGTGCCTGTCTTGTCATTTTCTAACTTGATCAGATGCTATGTGGTTGGAGAAATGCACAGCTCCATTTACCTTGCTTCTGTTTGTTAGGTTATACAGTCGTGTCAATAATCGCTCTCACACATGCATCTATTTATGAAACTTTAGTCAGTAGTTAGTTCACGTGGCCCACTAATTATTATGTGTTTTGCAGTTATTAAAAGTAATAAATTACTCACTTTAGAAATATTAATTGTCAGCTCAGTGCTTCATTCATGAATTGTTTGCCACGCTACCGACATGCACGTTCTGATTTTAGGTCTTGGTCACGTGCCAAAATGGTGCCCATTCATACTCGTAGAGGTGCCAAATTTGGTGCAGGCCATTTTTAGTTTCTCATTATTGTCACGTTCCTGACCTGTTTTCTCTTATTTTTGTATGTGTTTAGTTGGTCAGGGCGTGAGTTGGGGTGGGCATTCTATGTTATGTGTTTCTATGTTTGTTTAAATGGGTTGCCTGATATGGTTCTCAATTAGAGGCAGGTGTTTGACATTTCCTCTGATTGAGAACCATATTAAGGTCGGATGTTCTCACTGTTTGTTTGTGGGTGATTGTATCTCGTGTCTGTATGTGTTACCACACGGGACTGTTTCGTTTGTGTAGTCTGTTCCTGTTCGTGCGTTCTTCGTGTTTATGTAAGTGCTCAAGTTCAGGTCTGTCTATGTCGTTTTGTTGTTTTGTAATTTTTCAAGTATATTTTCGTGTTAGTGTTCGTTTACGTCTTGTTAAATAAATTAATTCATGTCTTCATCACCCGCTGCGCCTTGGTCCAATCTCTCTCCGCAAGACGGACGTTACAATTATATGTTGTTTTGAGAATATATGAGTTCTTCTTTATTTTGAGTTGAATCATGTGGACGTTTTATTCTGATTAATGTATGAAGGTCGTTCCACATATTATGAGTGTAATACTGTGATGTATTGTAGAAAGATAATGTGGTCACCTCTAGAGAAGTGTGTTCCCACCGGGCACACACTGGTTGAATCAATGTTGTTTCCATGTTATTTCAATTAAATGAAGTTGAACCAACGTGGAATAGACGTTGAATTGACATCTGTTCTCAGTGGGTTATTGGTACAACTCAATCTAGGTAGGAGAGTTACCGACTGGTATTTATGCCAGTCAGTTTCAGACTTGGTCTGGTCTGACCTAACTTTCCGTCTGACATGTATGCTGCATTCATAATCAAGTGGGAAGGCGGTAATTACAAGTTATGATGTTGTAAATGCCAGTTGGATGCATTCAGGTGCTTTGAACTCTCTGAGAAACAATTGGATAATGGCAAACAAGCTGCGTCAACAATGCACTAAAAGTACAGCTGTCATGCTTGTAAACACATGATAGTGTTCAACAAATATATTAATAGATAGCTTTTTATAAATAATGTTTTGCTGTTCAATTTAACTACCAAAAATGCTGTTATCAAGGTCATTTCCTCAGTAGGTGACATCAGAGATAGACATGTGAGAGAAGTCGGAGCTTAGACAAGTTTCCCACTAGTAATTACCAGCTGCAGGGGCGTTCAGGTGGATTTTTCCAAATCATATGTGATAAATACCACCTTGCCACTTGATTATGAACGAAGCATTTTTGGAGACACTTGTTGTGAGACATCCAAGTGCAGCTCATTGGTAAATAGCTTATTTGTTGGATCCAATTGATTAAATTCATTCAAGTCAACTGCTGAGGGCTGAGCACTGAACACCTTGCTATAAATACATCACTTGACCTCCCGCCATCTCCCTTGGCCCTGAGACACATAGACCAAACTGTCTCACAGAGGAGCACAACAGTGCTTCGTGTGAGATGTGATACAGATGTTATCTTGGGTAGCTCTTCTTATTTGTAGTAGGCTTGTTACAAATGCTAAATGGTAGTTTAATACAAGATGTACAGAGAATTCAATAAATGATATACCATTAGCTATAGGTGCAGGTTTGCATAGAACACAGTGGCACAAGAACACTACAGTATTATTCATTCCTGCAACAAGGTCTTACTCTGCTGCAAACCGGTTGAGGGAGAGATGGCTGTTGAAAATGGATTCAAACAACATACTGTATACTAAGGCTATTAGGTTTTAAGTAGGTTTAAATACTGTAGGAAGTTCAGGGAGTAGCTGTGGCCGGGACTGGAACCCCGGTCCAGAGGTTGTCAATCCAACACCTTAACCATTAAGAGGTCCAAACCTCTTGACAAGTTTTCTAGTTGTTGTGTTAACACTACAATATACAACACTACAATATATACAAATCAATGTGGTTGTCAACCTATTTGGATGGAGGTTTTTCAGCAGTGTTATGCAGTTTATAAACTGCATATCTTTCTTCTTTTTAGAGGGGCAATGAGTGGGGATTTGCCATCCCTACTTCCCTCCCTCGAGGCAAGATGCCACATTTCCAACTCATCCCTCTCCATCCATTTAGCACGTGCAAGTGGAGTGCATAGCCAGTTCTTCGCGTCGGCGGGGACTTGAGCGTGCGTCAAACTGCTCAGAAGTGAATAAAGGAAGCGCAGGGAAATATTGGGGCGATTTCGTTTGAGCAACTTTTATCGCTGCTGTGTTATACACCCTTGCCAGGTGTATTGTAAGGTTTCGGGAATGTGTTGTTAAGTTCTGTGTGTGAGTTCAGCTCTGGTCATCATTACGCACGGGAGGAATCCCGTTCCAGCAGCGACAAGACAACGTTGAGAACAGGTACTTTGCGAAGTAAGGATGGTTTCGTTTATTTTATATATTACGAACAAATAAGTAAAATACACATATGTTAAATGTGTGTAGAACATGACCATACATCATGCAAATAGTTAATCTGGTAAAAAAAAAGTTTACAATGAATAGCCAAATGTGTTGCGTTAGACATGTGGTTGAGTAAATATTTAATTGGGTATTGGTGTTTTACGCAATGTTTTTCTCTAAGGGGAATGGTTTGATGTCTTCATAGCCTTGTCAGTTTGCCAAAGGCTCTTATGATCTGCGTTTTGAATTATGACTACTTGGACAGTTAGGGCACCTCTAAGTATTTATTTAAAAAAAGTAGGTCTACAAGAATAGTACACAAACAGTTGATTGACAAGGTTTACATTGGTTTACTAACAAGTGGTCTACTTCAAAGCTACAGAAGTGTAGGAGAAAGCTTTTTGATTTGATCTGTGGAGCTCAAATATAAGAGGTGGATAGTTCACATTATACAGATTATCACGAGCCAGGAGTTGATAAATGGATAAGCCTCATACAGTATACACATTTTTCTCTCTTTCTGATTTAGAGTTTTGTCTTTATCTCCCGTCGGTATGTGAGGAGTATTTCATAGAGACAGAGACAAAATGTTTAAGATGAGTTTGGTATGAGGACATTCTGACAGTCTTCTGACAGTAGTAAACTCTCCTCCTCTCTTCTGCACTTCTTCTCACCTCAATGCTAATAGTCTGGTTTCTGTGTGTGTGTGCCTGTGTGTGTGTGTGTATGTGTGTGTGGTACTGTCTGTTCACTCTGTTGATTCAGTGGCTTAATACCCTTCTGTCACAATCTGAAGTAGTGCAGATTTCTTCTCTGTAAAATAAATGCTCAAGGGGGCAGCATGACAGAAGATTGCCTAAGAAATAATAGAAGTGTTAATACAATTGTATAGCATAATAATACATAGTGAAACATGTCCGCTTTTCTTTGGTTATGTGTGTGCGTGTTTGTGTTTGCTAACAGCTTTAACCTCTAATTCTTCCCAACCCCGGATCCGGGAGCACCCCCCACAGTAAAAAAGCTGACTAGCATAGCCTAGCATAGCGTCACAAGTAAATACTAGCATCTAAATATCATTAAATCACAAGTCCAAGACACCAGATGAAAGATACACATCTTGTGAATCCAGCCATCATTTCTGATTTTTAAAATGTTTTACAGGGAAGACACAATATGTAAATCTATTAGCTAACCACATTAGCAAAAGACACCACTTTTTTTACTCCACCAGTTTTTTACTCCATCAGTAGCCATCACTAATTCGACCAAATAAAGATATAAATAGCCACTAACCAAGAAACAACTTCATAAGATGACAGTCGGATAACATATTTATTGTATAGCATATGTTTTTTTAGAAAAATGTGCATATTTCAGGTATAAATCACAGTTCTACATTGCAGCTGCAATCTGAAATAGTGCCGAAGCTGCCAGAATAATTACAGAGACCAACGTCAAATACCTAATTACTCATCTTAAAACATTTCTGAAAAATACACAGCGTACAGCAAATGAAAGCCCAACATCTTGTGAATCCAGCCAATATGTCAGATTTTTTAAGTGTTTTACAGCGAAAACACAATATAGCATTATATTAGCTTAGCACAATAGCCAGAAACACAAGCAATTTACCAGCAGCACAGGTTAGCGATCGTAACAATACAGCAAAAGATATATAATTTTTGACTAACCTTGATATACTTCGTCAGATGACAGTCCTGTAACATCATATTACACAATGCATATAGGTTTTGTTCGAAAATGTGCATATTTAGCAGCACAAATCGTGGTTATACAATGTGATGAGTGGCAACAGGTCATGCATTCTGGCCGGCGCCATCTTGGAAAGGCACCTAAGTTTACGATTATTTATCGATTAGATTGACAAAAAAATACAGGTTGGACAGCAAATGAAAGATGCATTAGTTATTAATGCAACCGCTGAGTTAGATTTTTAAAATTAACGTTACTAGACATACAGTGTGCGTTACAGCCAGACTAGTGCCGCAATAACGGCGGACAAATGCGTTTACATTTTTCCACATAAATACGGAATAACATCATAAATAGTTCTTACTTTTGGACGAGCTTCCATCAGAATCTTTGGCAAGGTGTCCTTTGTCCAAAAGAATCGTTGCTTGGTTGTAAAACGTCGTCTTCAACTTCGGAATTAGCAGCTAACAATAGCTATGTGGCCACAACATTCCCAAATCCCCAAAACGCAATACTAAGGAAATTCCGAAAATAGCAATATACTCGCATAAACTGATATAACTCGGTTTAAAATAACTTCGTTATGATGTTTCTAACACCTATATAGAATTAAATTACAGACGGATATAGCTAAGGCCGATAACTGAGCGTTTCAAAATGCCATCTTGAGGTCTTGCTTTGCGCAATGACGAACGACGAAAAGAGAGCGCACTTCGTTCCTTGGCCTTTTATAAGCTCTGAGAACTACGTAGACACTCCATTCCACTTCTCATTGGTTACTGACATCCATGGGGAAGGCGGGTGCAGTTCATGTCGACCCATAGGACACATACAGAGCTTTAAACTGATCTGAGAACAGAGCCTCGTTTTCAGACCTTCGCAGTTCCTGTCATGGATTTCGCTGCAGAAAGAGTTCTGGTTCACCCACAGACATAATTCAAACGGTTTTAGAAACGAGAGATTGTTTTCTATCCAATAGTAATAATAATATGCATATTGTACGAGCAAGAATTGAGTACGAGGCAGTTTAATTTGGGAACGATAAATGTCCAAGTTGAAACAGCACCCCCTGTAGTGTCAAGAGGTTTTAATAAGGTGGCAGGCACACACCCACACATGCACACACTCACACACACACACTGTTCAGGGTGTCATAGCAAAACTCACTCTGATACCCTGTGGTTGAACTGTATCAGTCTGTGTAATGGGAAGGGCAGGAGAAAGACCCAGTCATGAACTGCTACCTCGTTATTCTAGCCACCACAGCCCAGCCTGCTCCCAGCTATTCAGCACTCAGCTCTGCTAAAGGTTTACCTAACACCCTACCAGGAGCCAGCCAGTCTGTTAGAGAGAGAGAGAGAGAGAGATGTGGATGGTGATTTGTGTGGCAGTCGTCCAGTAGTGTCAGTCAGGGTGACGTGAGTAAATAAATGCTGGCAAATTTTCTGCCGTCTCACCTCAGAAAGACAACAGAGGAAAAAACTCCTGTGATTGGACTCTTTAAACCAAGCAGCCAATCATTACCTCACCGCGCATGCCGTGTCAGACATGCTTAGGACTGATTAGTGTATGCACAGGCACGGGCATAGACACACACATAGTGGCAAGGACAGGGCGCAAACAAATAGCTGGAGGTTGATTCTGACACAGAAATCTATTTTTGAAAATATTTATCTTTTGGAAGAGGAAAAATTGATAGCAATTAAGAGGCCGTATCACACCTGCTGTTATGAAATAAAACAGAATCAATGCTATATCGTAGTGTACAGGCTCCAGTATGCATCAATATTCTGCTGTGTTTACAATGGTCCTCAGCTCCATTCCTGGGCTGTGTGACAGCATCATGTGATTAATGCCTGCACGTTTTCCTGGACTGGGCTGAAAGCATTCCCTCTCTCTCAGAACTGCCCTTATTTGGGGTGGAAGGTGTGTATGCGTTTGCATGCTTGTTTGTGTAATTACTATAGAATATTTACTGATGTTTTATCAATAGCATTTCAGGATTTTGGGATGCTGAGCCAATGGAACTGTAGTCTCTTATGTTTTGTGTCAGACAGTATTTTGTTTGATTTGAATCGTGTCCACAGGAGGTTAGAAGACCTAGAATCACCTCAGCAGATGGGCGTTTTCTGACTGGTAATAGCATGTCCTTGTATGGTTATCCTTTCAGATCCCTTCAGACAAACAGAGCATTTTCACTTTTGGATGAATAGCGTGCCCAGAGTGAACTGCCCCCTACTCTGTCCCCGATGCTAATATATGCATATTATTATTACCAGTGGATAGAAAACACTCTGAAGTTTCTAAAACTGTTTGAATGATGTCTGTGGGTATAACAGAACTCATATGGCAGGCGAATACCTGAAAAAAATCCAACGAGGAAGTGGAATATCTGAGGTTGGTCGATTTTCAACTCAGTCCCTATTGAATGCACAGTAGTATATGGATCTGTTTGCACTTCCTACGGCTTCCACTAGATGTCAACAGTCTGTAGAACCTTCAATGAGGCTTCTACTGTAATGTGGAGCCGGATGGGAGCTGTTTGAGTCAGTGGTCTGGCAGAGAGCCAGGTCCTGGTCACGTGCATTTCACATGATAGCGACCTGCGTTCCATTGCTTCTCTACAGACAAAGGAATTCTCCGGTTGGAACGTTATTGAATATTTATGATAACAACATCCTAAAGATTGATTCTATACTTAGTTTGACAAGTTTCTTCGACCTGTAATATAACTTTTTGATGTTTTCGTCCGACGTTCGGCTGGACCTGCACGAGCGTTTGGATATGTGTACTAAACGTGCTAACAAAAGTAGCTACTTGAACATAAATAATGGACATTATCGAACAAAACAACAATTTATTGTGGAACTAGGATTCCTGGGAGTGCATTCTGATGAAGATCATCAAAGGTAAGGGAATATTTATAATGTAATTTCTGATTTCTGTTGACTCCAACGTGGCGGAAATTTTTATTTATTTTCTGAGAGCCGTCTCAGATTATTGCATGGTTAGCTTTTTCCGTAAAGTTTAAAAAAAATCTGACACAGTGGTTGCATTAAGAACAAGCGTATCTTTAATTCTATGTAAAACATGTATCTTTCATCAAAGTTTATGATGAGTATTTATGTTATTTGACGTGGCTCTCTGCAATTTCTCCGGATATTTTGGAGGCATTTCTGAACATGGCGCCAATGTAAGCTGAGGTTTTTGGATATAAATATGAACTTTATCGAACAAAACATATATGTATTATGTAACATGAAGTTCTATGAGTGTCATCTGATGAAGATCATCAAAGGATAGGGATGAATTTTATCTCTATTTCTGCTTTTTGTGACTCCTATCTTTGGCTGGATAAATGGCTGTGTGTTTTTTTGACTTGGTGGTGATCTAACATAATCATATGTTGTGCTTTCGCTGTAAAGCATTTTTTAAATCGGACACTATGGGTAGATTAACAAGATGTTTATCTTTCATTTGCTGTATTGGACTTCATTTGCTGAAGGCCAGCATCCCGGAGTCGCCTCTTCACTGTTGACATTGAGACTGGTGTTTTGCAGGTACTATTTAATGAAGCTGCCAGTTGAGGACTTGTGAGGCATCTGTTTCTCAAACTAGACACTTTAATGTACTTGTCCTCTTGCTCAGTTGTGCACCGGGGCCTCCCACTCCTCTTTCTATTCTGGTTAGAGACAGTTTGCGCTGTTCTGTGAAGGGAGTAGTACACAGCGGTGTATGATATCTTCTGTTTCTTGGCAATTTCTCACATGGAATAGCCTTCTTTTCTCAGAACAAGAATAGACTGACGAGTTTCAGAAGAAAGAGTCTTTGTTTCTGGTCATTTTCAGCCTGTAATTGAAGCCACAAATGCTGATGCTCCAGATACTCAACTACTCTGAAGAAGAACAGTTTTATTGCTTCTATAAATCAGCACAACAGTTTTCAGCTGTGCTTGTTTTAGATTCCGTCTCTCACAGTTGAAGTGTACCTATGATAAAAATTACAGACCTCTACATGCTTTGTAAGTAGGAAAACCTGCAAAATCGGCAGTGTATCAAATACTTGTTCACCCCACTGTAATTGCAAAAGGGTTTTCTAATGATCAATTAGCATTTTAAAATGCTTAACTTGGATAAGCTAACACAACTTGCCATTGGAACACAGGAGTGATGGTTGCTGATAATGTGCCTCTGTACACCTATGTAGATATTCCATGAAAAATGAGTCGTTTCCAGCTACAATAGTCATTTACAACATTATCAATGTCTACACTGTATTTCTGATCAATTTTATGTTGTTTTAATGGACAAAAAAATGGCTTTTCTTTCAAAAACAAGGACATTTCTAAGTGACCCCAAACTTTTGAACGGTAGTGTAGATTTTTTAGTCACTGGCCTACACACAATACCCCCTATTGACATTATTTTATTTATTAATACACTCACTCCCTGAACTTCCTCAGCTTTCATGCCTTAGCCGGATTGCCAGGCTCCCCTGCCTCAGCCGGCTCATCGGGCTTTCATGCCGCCGCTGGATCGCCAGGCTCCCCTGCTTCCACCGGCTCGTCAGGTTCTCATGCCTCAGCCGGTTCGCCAGGCTCCCCTGCCTCAACCGATCTGTCAGGTTCCCGCGCCCCAGCTGACACGACAGGTTCCCGTGCCTCAGCTGGTGTGAAAGGTTCTCGCGCATCAGCAGGGGTGGCCGGTCCGCTCCTGATCCCCGGGTTCGTCCCCTTTGACGGCGTCCTGCGGCTGGAGCCGCGCGTCGGGCAGGGGGTACTGTCACGTATACTCCCTCTCTGACTTCTAGGTCATCAGGCTGCTGATTATCCCGCACACCTGTCAACATTGTCTCGCACACCTGCGCATCATGATACTCACCTGGACTTCATCACCTCCTTGATTATCTTCCCTATATCTGTCACTCCCCTTGGTTCTTTCCTCAGGTGTTATTGACTCTGTTTTCATGTCGGTGCTTTGTTTGTGTTTTGTGGTCATTGTTTATTTTATTTATTAACTTCTTGCCGCACGGATCCCTTTAGCGTAAACAACTGCTGAATTGCAGAGCGCTAAATAAAAAAAAATAATAATAATATTTATAATCATGAAATCACAAGTGAAATATACCAAAACACAGCTTAGCTTGTTGTTAATCCACCTATCGTGTCAGATTTTGAAAATATGCTTTACAGCGAAAGCAACCCAAGCGTTTGTGAGTTTATCAATCACTAGACAAAACAGTAAGAACAGCTAGCCTCCAAAAAAACACAGGCTCGTTCCGGTCCTGAAAGGCAGACGAAAATTCTAAAAAGTATCCGTAATGTTCGTAGAAACATGTCAAACGTTTTTTATAATCAATCCTCAGGTTGTTTTTAACATACATAATCGATAATATTTCAAACGGGCGGTAACCTGTTCAATACTACAGAAAAAGAAAATGTCGAGCTACATCTCTCACGTGCAGGAACTAATCAAAGGACACCTGACGCGTTTTGAAAAATATCGCTCATTTTAAAAAATAAAAGGTCACAGCCTGGTCACAGCCTGAGGAAAAGGAATCTGGTTGATACCCCTTTAAATGGAGGAGGGGCAGGCAACGGAACAGGGATTTTTCCAAATAAAAGGCACTTCCGGGTTGGATTTCCTCAGGTTTTCGCCTGCAAAATCAGTTCTGTTATACTCACAGACAATATTTTGACAGTTTTGGAAACTTTAGAGTGTTTTCTATACTAATCTGTCAATTATATGCATATTCTAGCATCTGAACCTGAGAAATAGTCCGTTTACCTTGGGAACATTATTTTTCCAAACATAAAAATTCTGCCCCCTAGCTGAAAGAAGTTAAAACACTCACTCCCTGAACTTGCTTCCCGACTCTCAGCACACTCATTACAGTATGTGTGTTATGGTGGAGGATAAGTCTAGATGTCATGCTCAATGTTTTTATGCTGTATTTTTTATTTGTTTGTTTGTGAAAAAAATACATACATACTGTTTTACCCAACTTCATGTGTATATACTGTATTCTAGTAAAGGCTCATCCTATATAACTACTGCTGTACACACCTTTCCTATTAATATACTGTCCATAATGTCTATATATACCATTATATACATATTTATGTTCCAGACTCTGTCATTGCTCGTTCTAATATTTCTATATTTCTTAATTCCTTTCTTTACATTTTGGGATTCGCGTTTGTTGTTTTACTGCACTGTTGGAGCTAGGAACATATGCATTTCGCTATACATGCGATTACATCTGCAAAATATGTATAGGTGACCAATAACATTTGCTTTGATGCTGTATGGTGTCTTTACTATAACCTTTATGGTTGTGCAATGAAACACATTTCACCCCTTTCTCTATAACCCAGGGAGGTCTCGCTTTGTGTGTGTGTGTGTGAAACACAGTTTACTTATGGTAGTACAGGGAGTTCTCTTCCAGAGCGAAATGAGGTGAGTGAGACGATAGAGAGAAGGGGCACTAATATTGGTGGAAATATTTGAAAACCAATATTATAGAGGAATTTATGAACAGTATTACGCAGACATCAGTTCAGAGTTCTGTTATTGTAAGTCCATGGAAGCTTTTATGAATGGAGAAACAACAAACTACCACAGTGACCAACACATTACAGCACCAACACTGACTGTGAGAAATCCTGCTTCAAGTTGTTATAGGTCTTTCTGAGCTCTGTTTTATTATTGTTCTCTCAACACTGTTTTATTATAGTTCTCTCAACACTGTTTTATTATAGTTCTCTTAACACTGTTTTATTATTGTTCTCTCAACACTGTTTTATTATAGTTCTCGCAACACTGTTGTCAGGTTTTGGCCAAGACGGTTCGGGTTTTGGTCACTAGATGTCCCCATTGCACCTTTTTTGTACCTTTTGTTTTTCTTGCTCTTATTATTGTTTGCACCTGTAGGTCATTCCCTTGTTAGTATTTAAACCCTGTGTGTTCCTCAGTTCCTTGCTCAGTGTTTGAAAGTTAGCACCCAGCCCCAGCCCAAGCCTTGTTTTATTCAGATATTTCTCTTGTTGGATTTTCCAGAGGTTCTCTGGTTTAGTTCTTGTGTATTATTTGAGTAGTCTTTTGAGGGGTTTTTTTCCCTGCTGTTTTTTACCACTTTGTGGAGTTTCTTTTGTATTTTGGAGGATTTCCATTTTGTGCCTTTTGGCTTTATTTTTGGACATTGTGGATTTAGTTTCTTTGCCTGAAGATTTTGTTCTTTAATTAAACCACCATCTCTAGTACTGCTGTGTCTGCCTCATCTTCTGGGTTCTGACGATTATTAGTGACTGTTTCTCGCACCGGGTCCTGACAACTGTTTTATTATAGTTCTCTTAACACTGTTTTATTATAGTTCTCTTAACACTGTTTCATTATAGTTCTCTCTAAACACTGTTTTATTATAGTTCTCTTAACTCTGTTTTATTATAGTTCTCTTAACACTGTTTTATTATAGTTCTCTTAACACTATTTTATTATAGTTCTCTCTAAACACTGTTTTATTATAGTTCTCTTAACACTGTTTTATTATAGTTCTCTCAACACTGTTTTATTATTGTTCTCTCAACACTGTTTTATTATAGTTCTCTTAACACTGTTTTATTATAGTTCTCTCAACACTGTTTTATTATAGTTCTCTTAACACTGTTTTATTATAGTTCTCTTAACACTGTTTTATTATAGTTCTCTCTAAACACTGTTTTATTATAGTTCTCTTAACACTGTTTTATTATAGTTCTCTCTAAACACTGTTTTATTATAGTTCTCTCAACACTGTTTTATTATAGTTCTCTTAACACTGTTTTATTATAGTTCTCTCTAAACACTGTTTTATTATAGTTCTCTTAACACTGTTTTATTATTGTTCTCTCTTAACACTGTTTTATTATAGTTCTCTTAACACTGTTTTATTATAGTTCTCTCAACACTGTTTTATTATAGTTCTCTTAACACTGTTTTATTATAGTTCTCTTAACACTGTTTTATTATAGTTCTCTCTAAACACTGTTTTATTATAGTTCTCTCTAAACACTGTTTTATTATAGTTCTCTTAACACTGTTTTATTATAGTTCTCTTAACACTGTTTTATTATAGTTCTCTCAACACTGTTTTATTATAGTTCTCTTAACACTGTTTTATTATAGTTCTCTCTCAACACTGTTTTATTATAGTTCTTTTAACACTGTTTTATTATTGTTCTCTCTAAACACTGTTTTATTATAGTTCTCTCAATACTGTTTTATTATAGTTCTCTCTTAACACTGTTTTATTATAGTTCTCTTAACACTGTTTTATTATTGTTCTCTCTAAACACTGTTTTATTATAGTTCTCTCAACACTGTTTTATTATAGTTCTCTTAACACTGTTTTATTATAGTTCTCTTAACACTGTTTTATTATTGTTCTCTCTAAACACTGTTTTATTATAGTTCTCTCAACACTGTTTTATTATAGTTCTCTCAACACTGTTTTATTATAGTTCTCTCTCAACACTGTTTTATTATAGTTCTCTCAACACTGTTTTATTATAGTTCTCTCAACACTGTTTTATTATAGTTCTCTCTAAACACTGTTTTATTATAGTTCTCTCAACACTGTTTTATTATAGTTCTCTCAACACTGTTTTATTATAGTTCTCTCTAAACACTGTTTTATTATAGTTCTCTCAACACTGTTTTATTATAGTTCTCTCAACACTGTTTTATTATAGTTCTCTCTAAACACTGTTTTATTATAGTTCTCTCTAAACACTGTTTTATTATAGTTCTCTCAACACTGTTTTATTATAGTTCTCTCAACACTGTTTTATTATAGTTCTCTCAACACTGTTTTATTATAGTTCTCTCAACACTGTTTTATTTTAGTTCTCTCAACACTGTTTTATTATAGTTCTCTCTCAACACTGTTTTATTATTGTTCTCTCAACACTGTTTTATTATAGTTCTCTTAACACTGTTTTATTATAGTTCTCTCAACACTGTTTTATTATAGTTCTCTCAACACTGTTTTATTATAGTTCTCTCAAAACTGTTTTATTATAGTTCTCTTAACACTGTTTTATTATAGTTCTCTCAACACTGTTTTATTATAGTTCTCTTAACACTGTTTTATTATAGTTCTCTTAACACTGTTTTATTATAGTTCTCTCAACACTGTTTTATTATTGTTCTCTCAACACTGTTTTATTATAGTTCTCTTAACACTGTTTTATTATAGTTCTCTCAACACTGTTTTATTATAGTTCTCTCAACACTGTTTTATTATAGTTCTCTCAAAACTGTTTTATTATAGTTCTCTTAACACTGTTTTATTATAGTTCTCTCAACACTGTTTTATTATAGTTCTCTTAACACTGTTTTATTATAGTTCTCTTAACACTGTTTTATTATAGTTCTCTTAACACTGTTTTATTATAGTTCTCTTAACACTGTTTTATTATAGTTCTCTTAACACTGTTTTATTATAGTTCTCTTAACACTGTTTTATTATAGTTCTCTCAACACTGTTTTATTATTGTTCTCTCAACACTGTTTTATTATAGTTCTCTTAACACTGTTTTATTATAGTTCTCTCAACACTGTTTTATTATAGTTCTCTCAACACTGTTTTATTATAGTTCTCTCAAAACTGTTTTATTATAGTTCTCTTAACACTGTTTTATTATAGTTCTCTCAACACTGTTTTATTATAGTTCTCTTAACACTGTTTTATTATAGTTCTCTTAACACTGTTTTATTATAGTTCTCTTAACACTGTTTTATTATAGTTCTCTTAACACTGTTTTATTATAGTTCTCTTAACACTGTTTTATTATAGTTCTCTTAACACTGTTTTATTATAGTTCTCTTAACACTGTTTTATTATAGTTCTCTTAACACTGTTTTATTATAGTTCTCTTAACACTGTTTTATTATAGTTCTCTAAACACTGTTTTATTATAGTTCTCTTAACACTGTTTTATTATAGTTCTCTCAACACTGTTTTATTATAGTTCTCTTAACACTGTTTTATTATAGTTCTCTTAACACTGTTTTATTATAGTTCTCTTAACACTGTTTTATTATAGTTCTCTTAACACTGTTTTATTATAGTTCTCTCTAAACACTGTTTTATTATAGTTCTCTCAACACTGTTTTATTATAGTTCTCTTAACACTGTTTTATTATAGTTCTCTCTAAACACTGTTTTATTATAGTTCTCTCTAAACACTGTTTTATTATAGTTCTCTCAACACTGTTTTATTATAGTTCTCTCAACACTGGTTTATTATAGTTCTCTCAACACTGTTTTATTATAGTTCTCTCAACACTGTTTTATTTTAGTTCTCTCAACACTGTTTTATTATAGTTCTCTCTCAACACTGTTTTATTATTGTTCTCTCAACACTGTTTTATTATAGTTCTCTTAACACTGTTTCATTATAGTTCTCTCAACACTGTTTTATTATAGTTCTCTCAACACTGTTTTATTATAGTTCTCTCAAAACTGTTTTATTATAGTTCTCTTAACACTGTTTTATTATAGTTCTCTCAACACTGTTTTATTATAGTTCTCTTAACACTGTTTTATTATAGTTCTCTTAACACTGTTTTATTATAGTTCTCTTAACACTGTTTTATTATAGTTCTCTTAACACTGTTTTATTACAGTTCTCTTAACACTGTTTTATTATAGTTCTCTTAACACTGTTTTATTATAGTTCTCTTAACACTGTTTTATTATAGTTCTCTTAACACTGTTTTATTATAGTTCTCTTAACACTGTTTTATTATAGTTCTCTTCACACTGTTTTATTATAGTTCTCTTAACACTGTTTTATTATAGTTCTCTCTCAACACTGTTTTTGTTATAGTTCTCTAAACACTGTTTTATTATTGTTCTCTCAACACTGTTTTATTATAGTTCTCTCAACACTGTTTTATTATTGTTCTCTCAACACTGTTTTATTATAGTTCTCTCAACACTGTTTTATTATAGTTCTCTAAACACTGTTTTATTATAGTTCTCTAAACACTGTTTTATTATAGTTCTCTTAACACTGTTTTATTATAGTTCTCTCAACACTGTTTTATTATAGTTCTCTTAACACTGTTTTATTATAGTTCTCTTAACACTGTTTTATTATAGTTCTCTTAACACTGTTTTATTATAGTTCTCTTAACACTGTTTTATTATAGTTCTCTCTAAACACTGTTTTATTATAGTTCTCTCAACACTGTTTTATTATAGTTCTCTTAACACTGTTTTATTATAGTTCTCTCTAAACACTGTTTTATTATAGTTCTCTCAACACTGTTTTATTATAGTTCTCTTAACACTGTTTTATTATAGTTCTCTTAACACTGTTTTATTATAGTTCTCTCTTAACACTGTTTTATTATAGTTCTCTTAACACTGTTTTATTATAGTTCTCTTAACACTGTTTTATTATTGTTCTCTCTAAACACTGTTTTATTATAGTTCTCTCTTAACACTGTTTTATTATAGTTCTCTCTTAACACTGTTTTATTATAGTTCTCTCACCACTGTTTTATTATAGTTCTCTTAACACTGTTTTATTATAGTTCTCTTAACACTGTTTTATTATAGTTCTCTCTTAACACTGTTTTATTATAGTTCTCTCTAAACACTGTTTTATTATAGTTCTCTCAACACTGTTTTATTATAGTTCTCTTAACACTGTTTTATTATAGTTCTCTCTAAACACTGTTTTATTATAGTTCTCTCTAAACACTGTTTTATTATAGTTCTCTCAACACTGTTTTATTATAGTTCTCTCAACACTGTTTTATTATAGTTCTCTCAACACTGTTTTATTATAGTTCTCTCAACACTGTTTTATTTTAGTTCTCTCAACACTGTTTTATTATAGTTCTCTCTCAACACTGTTTTATTATTGTTCTCTCAACACTGTTTTATTATAGTTCTCTTAACACTGTTTCATTATAGTTCTCTCAACACTGTTTTATTATAGTTCTCTCAACACTGTTTTATTATAGTTCTCTCAAAACTGTTTTATTATAGTTCTCTTAACACTGTTTTATTATAGTTCTCTCAACACTGTTTTATTATAGTTCTCTTAACACTGTTTTATTATAGTTCTCTTAACACTGTTTTATTATAGTTCTCTTAACACTGTTTTATTATAGTTCTCTTAACACTGTTTTATTATAGTTCTCTTAACACTGTTTTATTATAGTTCTCTTAACACTGTTTTATTATAGTTCTCTTAACACTGTTTTATTATAGTTCTCTTAACACTGTTTTATTATAGTTCTCTTAACACTGTTTTATTATAGTTCTCTTCACACTGTTTTATTATAGTTCTCTTAACACTGTTTTATTATAGTTCTCTCTCAACACTGTTTTTGTTATAGTTCTCCAAACACTGTTTTATTATTGTTCTCTCAACACTGTTTTATTATAGTTCTCTCAACACTGTTTTATTATTGTTCTCTCAACACTGTTTTATTATAGTTCTCTCAACACTGTTTTATTATAGTTCTCTAAACACTGTTTTATTATAGTTCTCTAAACACTGTTTTATTATAGTTCTCTTAACACTGTTTTATTATAGTTCTCTCAACACTGTTTTATTATAGTTCTCTTAACACTGTTTTATTATAGTTCTCTTAACACTGTTTTATTATAGTTCTCTTAACACTGTTTTATTATAGTTCTCTTAACACTGTTTTATTATAGTTCTCTCTAAACACTGTTTTATTATAGTTCTCTCAACACTGTTTTATTATAGTTCTCTTAACACTGTTTTATTATAGTTCTCTCTAAACACTGTTTTATTATAGTTCTCTCAACACTGTTTTATTATAGTTCTCTTAACACTGTTTTATTATAGTTCTCTTAACACTGTTTTATTATAGTTCTCTCTTAACACTGTTTTATTATAGTTCTCTTAACACTGTTTTATTATAGTTCTCTTAACACTGTTTTATTATTGTTCTCTCTAAACACTGTTTTATTATAGTTCTCTCTTAACACTGTTTTATTATAGTTCTCTCTTAACACTGTTTTATTATAGTTCTCTCACCACTGTTTTATTATAGTTCTCTTAACACTGTTTTATTATAGTTCTCTTAACACTGTTTTATTATAGTTCTCTCTTAACACTGTTTTATTATAGTTCTCTTAACACTGTTTTATTATTGTTCTCTCTAAACACTGTTTTATTATAGTTCTCTCTCAACACTGTTTTATTATAGTTCTCTTAACACTGTTTTATTATTGTTCTCTCTAAACACTGTTTTATTATAGTTCTCTCAACACTGTTTTATTATAGTTCTCTCAACACTGTTTTATTATAGTTCTCTTAACACTGTTTTATTATAGTTCTCTTAACACTGTTTTATTATAGTTCTCTTAACACTGTTTTATTATAGTTCTCTTAACACTGTTTTATTATAGTTCTCTTAACACTGTTTTATTATAGTTCTCTTAACACTGTTTTATTATAGTTCTCTTAACACTGTTTTATTATAGTTCTCTTAACACTGTTTTATTATAGTTCTCTTAACACTGTTTTATTATAGTTCTCTTCACACTGTTTTATTATAGTTCTCTTAACACTGTTTTATTATAGTTCTCTCTCAACACTGTTTTATTATTGTTCTCTCAACACTGTTTTATTATAGTTCTCTCAACACTGTTTTATTATAGTTCTCTAAACACTGTTTTATTATAGTTCTCTAAACACTGTTTTATTATAGTTCTCTTAACATTGTTTTATTATAGTTCTCTCAACACTGTTTTATTATAGTTCTCTTAACACTGTTTTATTATAGTTCTCTTAACACTGTTTTATTATAGTTCTCTTAACACTGTTTTATTATAGTTCTCTTAACACTGTTTTATTATAGTTCTCTCTAAACACTGTTTTATTATAGTTCTCTCAACACTGTTTTATTATAGTTCTCTTAACACTGTTTTATTATAGTTCTCTCTAAACACTGTTTTATTATAGTTCTCTCTAAACACTGTTTTATTATAGTTCTCTCAACACTGTTTTATTATAGTTCTCTCAACACTGGTTTATTATAGTTCTCTCAACACTGTTTTATTATAGTTCTCTCAACACTGTTTTATTTTAGTTCTCTCAACACTGTTTTATTATAGTTCTCTCTCAACACTGTTTTATTATTGTTCTCTCAACACTGTTTTATTATAGTTCTCTTAACACTGTTTCATTATAGTTCTCTCAACACTGTTTTATTATAGTTCTCTCAACACTGTTTTATTATAGTTCTCTTAACACTGTTTTATTATAGTTCTCTTAACACTGTTTTATTATAGTTCTCTTAACACTGTTTTATTATAGTTCTCTTAACACTGTTTTATTATAGTTCTCTTAACACTGTTTTATTATAGTTCTCTTAACACTGTTTTATTATAGTTCTCTTAACACTGTTTTATTATAGTTCTCTTAACACTGTTTTATTATAGTTCTCTTCACACTGTTTTATTATAGTTCTCTTAACACTGTTTTATTATAGTTCTCTCTCAACACTGTTTTTGTTATAGTTCTCTAAACACTGTTTTATTATTGTTCTCTCAACACTGTTTTATTATAGTTCTCTCAACACTGTTTTATTATTGTTCTCTCAACACTGTTTTATTATAGTTCTCTCAACACTGTTTTATTATAGTTCTCTAAACACTGTTTTATTATAGTTCTCTAAACACTGTTTTATTATAGTTCTCTTAACACTGTTTTATTATAGTTCTCTCAACACTGTTTTATTATAGTTCTCTTAACACTGTTTTATTATAGTTCTCTTAACACTGTTTTATTATAGTTCTCTTAACACTGTTTTATTATAGTTCTCTTAACACTGTTTTATTATAGTTCTCTCTAAACACTGTTTTATTATAGTTCTCTCAACACTGTTTTATTATAGTTCTCTTAACACTGTTTTATTATAGTTCTCTCTAAACACTGTTTTATTATAGTTCTCTCAACACTGTTTTATTATAGTTCTCTTAACACTGTTTTATTATAGTTCTCTTAACACTGTTTTATTATAGTTCTCTCTTAACACTGTTTTATTATAGTTCTCTTAACACTGTTTTATTATAGTTCTCTTAACACTGTTTTATTATTGTTCTCTCTAAACACTGTTTTATTATAGTTCTCTCTTAACACTGTTTTATTATAGTTCTCTCTTAACACTGTTTTATTATAGTTCTCTCACCACTGTTTTATTATAGTTCTCTTAACACTGTTTTATTATAGTTCTCTTAACACTGTTTTATTATAGTTCTCTCTTAACACTGTTTTATTATAGTTCTCTCTAAACACTGTTTTATTATAGTTCTCTCAACACTGTTTTATTATAGTTCTCTTAACACTGTTTTATTATAGTTCTCTCTAAACACTGTTTTATTATAGTTCTCTCTAAACACTGTTTTATTATAGTTCTCTCAACACTGTTTTATTATAGTTCTCTCAACACTGTTTTATTATAGTTCTCTCAACACTGTTTTATTATAGTTCTCTCAACACTGTTTTATTTTAGTTCTCTCAACACTGTTTTATTATAGTTCTCTCTCAACACTGTTTTATTATTGTTCTCTCAACACTGTTTTATTATAGTTCTCTTAACACTGTTTCATTATAGTTCTCTCAACACTGTTTTATTATAGTTCTCTCAACACTGTTTTATTATAGTTCTCTCAAAACTGTTTTATTATAGTTCTCTTAACACTGTTTTATTATAGTTCTCTCAACACTGTTTTATTATAGTTCTCTTAACACTGTTTTATTATAGTTCTCTTAACACTGTTTTATTATAGTTCTCTTAACACTGTTTTATTATAGTTCTCTTAACACTGTTTTATTATAGTTCTCTTAACACTGTTTTATTATAGTTCTCTTAACACTGTTTTATTATAGTTCTCTTAACACTGTTTTATTATAGTTCTCTTAACACTGTTTTATTATAGTTCTCTTAACACTGTTTTATTATAGTTCTCTTCACACTGTTTTATTATAGTTCTCTTAACACTGTTTTATTATAGTTCTCTCTCAACACTGTTTTTGTTATAGTTCTCTAAACACTGTTTTATTATTGTTCTCTCAACACTGTTTTATTATAGTTCTCTCAACACTGTTTTATTATTGTTCTCTCAACACTGTTTTATTATAGTTCTCTCAACACTGTTTTATTATAGTTCTCTAAACACTGTTTTATTATAGTTCTCTAAACACTGTTTTATTATAGTTCTCTTAACACTGTTTTATTATAGTTCTCTCAACACTGTTTTATTATAGTTCTCTTAACACTGTTTTATTATAGTTCTCTTAACACTGTTTTATTATAGTTCTCTTAACACTGTTTTATTATAGTTCTCTTAACACTGTTTTATTATAGTTCTCTCTAAACACTGTTTTATTATAGTTCTCTCAACACTGTTTTATTATAGTTCTCTTAACACTGTTTTATTATAGTTCTCTCTAAACACTGTTTTATTATAGTTCTCTCAACACTGTTTTATTATAGTTCTCTTAACACTGTTTTATTATAGTTCTCTTAACACTGTTTTATTATAGTTCTCTCTTAACACTGTTTTATTATAGTTCTCTTAACACTGTTTTATTATAGTTCTCTTAACACTGTTTTATTATTGTTCTCTCTAAACACTGTTTTATTATAGTTCTCTCTTAACACTGTTTTATTATAGTTCTCTCTTAACACTGTTTTATTATAGTTCTCTCACCACTGTTTTATTATAGTTCTCTTAACACTGTTTTATTATAGTTCTCTTAACACTGTTTTATTATAGTTCTCTCTTAACACTGTTTTATTATAGTTCTCTTAACACTGTTTTATTATTGTTCTCTCTAAACACTGTTTTATTATAGTTCTCTCTCAACACTGTTTTATTATAGTTCTCTTAACACTGTTTTATTATTGTTCTCTCTAAACACTGTTTTATTATAGTTCTCTCAACACTGTTTTATTATAGTTCTCTCAACACTGTTTTATTATAGTTCTCTTAACACTGTTTTATTATAGTTCTCTTAACACTGTTTTATTATAGTTCTCTTAACACTGTTTTATTATAGTTCTCTTAACACTGTTTTATTATAGTTCTCTTAACACTGTTTTATTATAGTTCTCTTAACACTGTTTTATTATAGTTCTCTTAACACTGTTTTATTATAGTTCTCTTAACACTGTTTTATTATAGTTCTCTTAACACTGTTTTATTATAGTTCTCTTCACACTGTTTTATTATAGTTCTCTTAACACTGTTTTATTATAGTTCTCTCTCAACACTGTTTTTGTTATAGTTCTCTAAACACTGTTTTATTATTGTTCTCTCAACACTGTTTTATTATAGTTCTCTCAACACTGTTTTATTATTGTTCTCTCAACACTGTTTTATTATAGTTCTCTCAACACTGTTTTATTATAGTTCTCTAAACACTGTTTTATTATAGTTCTCTAAACACTGTTTTATTATAGTTCTCTTAACACTGTTTTATTATAGTTCTCTCAACACTGTTTTATTATAGTTCTCTTAACACTGTTTTATTATAGTTCTCTTAACACTGTTTTATTATAGTTCTCTTAACACTGTTTTATTATAGTTCTCTTAACACTGTTTTATTATAGTTCTCTCTAAACACTGTTTTATTATAGTTCTCTCAACACTGTTTTATTATAGTTCTCTCAACACTGTTTTATTATAGTTCTCTTAACACTGTTTTATTATAGTTCTCTTAACACTGTTTTATTATAGTTCTCTCTTAACACTGTTTTATTATAGTTCTCTTAACACTGTTTTATTATAGTTCTCTTAACACTGTTTTATTATTGTTCTCTCTAAACACTGTTTTATTATAGTTCTCTCTTAACACTGTTTTATTATAGTTCTCTCTTAACACTGTTTTATTATAGTTCTCTCACCACTGTTTTATTATAGTTCTCTTAACACTGTTTTATTATAGTTCTCTAAACACTGTTTTATTATAGTTCTCTCTTAACACTGTTTTATTATAGTTCTCTTAACACTGTTTTATTATAGTTCTCTCTCAACACTGTTTTTGTTATAGTTCTCTTAACACTGTTTTATTATAGTTCTCTTAACACTGTTTTATTATAGTTCTCTCTAAACACTGTTTTATTATAGTTCTCTCAACACTGTTTTATTATAGTTCTCTTAACACTGTTTTATTATAGTTCTCTCTAAACACTGTTTTATTATAGTTCTCTCAACACTGTTTTATTATAGTTCTCTTAACACTGTTTTATTATAGTTCTCTTAACACTGTTTTATTATAGTTCTCTCTTAACACTGTTTTATTATAGTTCTCTTAACACTGTTTTATTATAGTTCTCTTAACACTGTTTTATTATTGTTCTCTCTAAACACTGTTTTATTATAGTTCTCTCTTAACACTGTTTTATTATAGTTCTCTCTTAACACTGTTTTATTATAGTTCTCTCACCACTGTTTTATTATAGTTCTCTTAACACTGTTTTATTATAGTTCTCTTAACACTGTTTTATTATAGTTCTCTCTTAACACTGTTTTATTATAGTTCTCTTAACACTGTTTTATTATTGTTCTCTCTAAACACTGTTTTATTATAGTTCTCTCTCAACACTGTTTTATTATAGTTCTCTTAACACTGTTTTATTATTGTTCTCTCTAAACACTGTTTTATTATAGTTCTCTCAACACTGTTTTATTATAGTTCTCTCAACACTGTTTTATTATAGTTCTCTTAACACTGTTTTATTATAGTTCTCTTAACACTGTTTTATTATAGTTCTCTTAACACTGTTTTATTATAGTTCTCTTAACACTGTTTTATTATAGTTCTCTTAACACTGTTTTATTATAGTTCTCTTAACACTGTTTTATTATAGTTCTCTTAACACTGTTTTATTATAGTTCTCTTAACACTGTTTTATTATAGTTCTCTTAACACTGTTTTATTATAGTTCTCTTCACACTGTTTTATTATAGTTCTCTTAACACTGTTTTATTATAGTTCTCTCTCAACACTGTTTTTGTTATAGTTCTCTAAACACTGTTTTATTATTGTTCTCTCAACACTGTTTTATTATAGTTCTCTCAACACTGTTTTATTATTGTTCTCTCAACACTGTTTTATTATAGTTCTCTCAACACTGTTTTATTATAGTTCTCTAAACACTGTTTTATTATAGTTCTCTAAACACTGTTTTATTATAGTTCTCTTAACACTGTTTTATTATAGTTCTCTCAACACTGTTTTATTATAGTTCTCTTAACACTGTTTTATTATAGTTCTCTTAACACTGTTTTATTATAGTTCTCTTAACACTGTTTTATTATAGTTCTCTTAACACTGTTTTATTATAGTTCTCTCTAAACACTGTTTTATTATAGTTCTCTCAACACTGTTTTATTATAGTTCTCTTAACACTGTTTTATTATAGTTCTCTCTAAACACTGTTTTATTATAGTTCTCTCAACACTGTTTTATTATAGTTCTCTCTTAACACTGTTTTATTATAGTTCTCTCTTAACACTGTTTTATTATAGTTCTCTCACCACTGTTTTATTATAGTTCTCTTAACACTGTTTTATTATAGTTCTCTTAACACTGTTTTATTATAGTTCTCTCTTAACACTGTTTTATTATAGTTCTCTTAACACTGTTTTATTATTGTTCTCTCTAAACACTGTTTTATTATAGTTCTCTCTCAACACTGTTTTATTATAGTTCTCTTAACACTGTTTTATTATTGTTCTCTCTAAACACTGTTTTATTATAGTTCTCTCAACACTGTTTTATTATAGTTCTCTCAACACTGTTTTATTATAGTTCTCTTAACACTGTTTTATTATAGTTCTCTTAACACTGTTTTATTATAGTTCTCTTAACACTGTTTTATTATAGTTCTCTTAACACTGTTTTATTATAGTTCTCTTAACACTGTTTTATTATAGTTCTCTCTCAACACTGTTTTTGTTATAGTTCTCTAAACACTGTTTTATTATTGTTCTCTCAACACTGTTTTATTATTGTTCTCTCAACACTGTTTTATTATAGTTCTCTCTTAACACTGTTTTATTATAGTTCTCTAAACACTGTTTTATTATAGTTCTCTAAACACTGTTTTATTATAGTTCTCTCTAAACACTGTTTTATTATAGTTCTCTCAACACTGTTTTATTATAGTTCTCTTAACACTGTTTTATTATAGTTCTCTTAACACTGTTTTATTATAGTTCTCTCTTAACACTGTTTTATTATAGTTCTCTTAACACTGTTTTATTATAGTTCTCTTAACACTGTTTTATTATTGTTCTCTCTAAACACTGTTTTATTATAGTTCTCTCAACACTGTTTTATTATAGTTCTCTTAACACTGTTTTATTATAGTTCTCTCAACACTGTTTTATTAGTGTTCTCTCAACACTGTTTTATTATTGTTCTCTCTAAACACTGTTTTATTATAGTTCTCTCAACACTGTTTTATTATAGTTCTCTCAACACTGTTTTATTTTAGTTCTCTCAATACTGTTTTATTATAGTTCTCTCTTAACACTGTTTTATTATAGTTCTCTCTTAACATGGTTTTATTATGAGAGTTAATAGCGAATAGAGATTATTTAAATGTTGCTGGTATATTTTATGTTGTGTATTGTTTCAACATAACATAGCGTCAGTCGTGTATTTAGCCTAGTAGACAGACTCACATAGAACCACATGGGGGTTAGCAACATGCTTTCTTAAACTGTAGAAGAAAACATGATTGACTGTTGCCAAGAAAAACAGTTCAAGTCCTGAGAGCTAAAACCAATTACATCTATTATTTCACCAAGTATGTGTCACTGGTCAGGGAATACTGTGTGTGTAATCTATAGTAATAGAACGTCTAATGCACTTTGTCCTTGACAGATGTGATAATGGCTTACTTACTGGCTACAACATTGGTAGATAATGCTTTACCAAGGGTGGTCTATCCCTCTCTCTTTCTGTCTCCCTCACAGACAGCTAAATGCTTTACTTAGGGTAATGTTCGGAGGGAAGTGCTCCGGATACAGAGAGAGAGAGAGAGAGAGAGAGAGAGAGAGAGAGAGAGAGAGAGAGAGAGAGAGAGAGAGAGAGAGAGAGAGAGAGAGAGAGAGAGAGAGAGAGAGAGAGAGAGAGAGAGAGAGAGAGAGAGAGAGAGCATACTTAAATTCACACAGGACACCAGATAAGACAGGAGAAATATTCCAGATATAACAGACTGACCCTAGCCCCTCGAGAGCTTTTTGGTTGGGTGTGTCATGGTTCAGAACATTTTGGCAAACAGTTTGGTAATTCAAAGAGGAATGCCTTAATTTTGATGAGACATCATTTTGTAGGGCTGAACACCACACACTGTAACTGAACTTAACACCATCCAGACTCTACATGGTGTGTGTGTGTGTGTGTGTGTGTGTGTGTGTGTGTGTGTGTGTGTGTGTGTGTGTGTGTGTGTGTGTGTGTGTGTGTGTGTGTGTGTGTGTGTGTGTGTGTGTGTGTGTGTGTGTGTGTGTGAACTATTAGCTTTGGATCTGTCACTATCATAACCATTTCCCATTGCCCCCTTCACCGTGTGCCGCCCACCCTGCCAAATATAATAGTTACTGTTGGTCCGCCAGGAAACACACACACACAGACACACAGACGAACACACACACACACACGCTCACACACCTAATGTAGCCTGCGAGGAAACAGGGATGTTAGCTTAACTTGCATGGCACTGGCTGGGCAACCAATTCTCTCACTACTTCCATCTTTACTTCTCCATCTTTCTCTCTCTCTCCCTCTCATGTGCTCTATCTAGATGAATGGTGCCTTCAGTATTAGAGTGTCCAGTGTAAAATAGAGCCATAGTTACATATTCTCCAGAGACAGTCAGTAGGTCTGAGGTCAAAGCCTCCATTGACTGACATACCAAACCAAACCCCACCCAACTGCACAAACTGCACACACATGCGCGCACGCACACACACACACACGCACGCACGCACGCACGCACGCACACGCACACGCACACGCACACACACACACACACACACTCTCTCTCTCTCTCTCTCTCTATTTCTATTTCTATCATGTCACATACGTGATCTGACCACATACGTGATCTGACGTTTTTCTAATACTTTAGTAGGGCTGTACTTCTCTCTGACATTCTAACTCACTCTCTCCAATAGTGTTTAGTAGAGCTAAGCCCACTGCCCACTGCCTCCTCCCTCATATCTATAATCTCTATCAGAGCTGGCTGAGAGGGTTGTTGATCTCATTACACTTGAGCTTCCCTCTCTGTTAACACTGCATTCTTCAACACAGATTCTGCAGAGGCACTGATAGAATGGTTTGTGTGTGTGTGCGTGCCTGCGTGCGTGTGCGTGTGTAATATGGGTGTTCAAGCGTGAACGTTACTCGCCTGGTCTAGATCTTGTCATCACCCCCTGATGTGAGGGAGGAAGATCCCCACAACGACTATATCTCTTACACATAAACACACACACCCTGATACATTATCTAGGGGCTGAGACGCTTCATCCAAATAAACATCAGTCTGTTCTATCAATCCCTAATCCTCTTCAGTACTAGTCTTGAAAACCCGACCCTAGGCAACATAGTGACTACGAACAAATCGCGAGGCAGACATGCCAGAACGTTGTGATTCAAAACCAAAGTTTGCAGGCAAAACCTTGCAAACTATATCCCCTTGCGAAAAGCACTCAGAGAGAAATAACCTCCCTGATCTCCATCTTGCTCGCTATTATTTAGTATTTTATTCAAGCAGATAAAGTAATGATGTGGGCATTGACGTAGTTCTTCTGCCAAAGGAATCCATCATTGAAACCAGACCCTAGTCACTGTGTTGCCCAGGGCCAGGTTTTCTAGACTACTTCAGTACAGGGCTATAGAGAGATGGGTGTGTGTTGTGGATGGATTCATGCCCAGCCAGGTCACCTGTGAAACAAGTCAGTATTCAACATCCATCCATGTCTGAGGTTGTCGGGAGATGACCGGCCACTAGGGGCAACAGTGAGCGCTGTTAACTTCAAGTAGGTTTCGGTTTTGCTAGGGCGTTGTGGACGGGGATGGCAGATGGGTGTAAGCATCTGCCTCTGGTGCCAAAGGACTCATGTGAGCGGAGTTGAGCTGTTGTAAATCCTGCTCCTCCCTTTGTCACTCCATGTCCTTTCCAACCGCTCCGCGCTCACAGGAAAAAAAACTGCCTCTCCAAATTGTGAAGCATTTGCGAGTGCGACTCAAAAGGCTGGTAGGGACATACCTTTGAAATATTTTTTTTGAATTAATTTTAAGAAACACGAGTTTTGCCCGTCTGTGGCTTCAGGCTCATGTGATGGTGCCTGTAGAGCAAGCCAGCAGCTGAGAATATCCTCTCCTCACTTGCAGAGCCGCTGGGGATGCTAAACACCCTTTTGGCGACTATTTTTCCAGGCTGGGCAGAGAGTTACAGTTAAAAAAAAAATATATATTCTATAAGTAGGTGTAAATGTTTTTAGGCAGAATAACTCAATCAAAATGACATTTTCCTTGAGCATGGGAATAGCCCGGTCTTTTGGGTCAAAATCAATTATGGCCTATTGTATAGATAATCGAAAATGTATGCACTCGCTCTGGATAAGAGCGTCTGCTAAATTACAAACATTAAAAAAATGTAGAACAAAAATTAACCAAATGTTTAAGAGATCAGATTTTTGTTTAATAAATATTTTGCTACAATGACACACTTAGTTATCTATACCCACCTCGTTCCTTTCTTTTAGCAAGTGCACACAGTAAATACACCATCATGCTTTCGATATACATGTGTTTTCAGATTCCACAATGATTATTTAGTGGTGGACACTACATCACCACACTCCCTCTCTTGCTCTTGGTCTGATTTAGCACCTGTGTGTTTTATCAATTTCTTTATGAAAATATTTAGCAAACTCCATGACAGTAGCTAAAGCAAGGGGCTATCGCAGCACACAAGTAGACTACAAATGCATGCTGGGCCGGCCATGCCCTGAGCTTGTGAAGTGAGCGCTACTGGAGTGCTACTGGAGCGAAATTGGAGCGGGTGAAAAGGCCAACTCTCCAGCCTTTGGGAATCTGGCTCCGCGCTCCAGTCAAATCGGGCACGCTCCGCACCTCGCTCCGGTCCAGCTCCGCTCACATACTCTGGTTCCAATCCAGCGATAGAAAGTTGTTTCTACCCCAAACCTTAACCCTTACCTTAACCATTCGCAGTTAATGCATAACCTTAAGACTTCTGAGTTAATGCCTAAACTTAACCCTAACCTTAAAAGTTTGGAGTTAATGCCTAAACTTAACCATAAACACTTTTGAAATTTGACGCTTGGAACTACTTCGAAATGTGACGTTTGAGAAACATAGATGAACGTCTAATTCTGACTTGAGACTGTGAGAGCTAGTTGTACTGCCTCAGCTCTGATTCCTGTTTGTCTAAACAGGGATGATTTGGTGTATCTCTGCCAATTTGGGGATACATTCCATTTAACTCTCTCTCTCTCTCTCTCTCTCTCTCTCTCTCTCTCTCTCTCTCTCTCTCTCTCTCTCTCTCTCTCTCTCTCTCTCTCTCTCTCTCTCTCCCTCTCTCCCTCTCTCCCTCTCTCTCTTTTGCTTTCTATCTAACTTGGTAACTTGGATAAATGTTTTCTGTTATAGAATGTGTATGTAGAATGAATCACATTCATTAATTTAGTCTGACATTATTTATGTTCAACCTAGACAGGTTGATGTATGTTATCTGTGTGTGGGGGGGGGGGGGGGGGGCAGAGAGAGAGTGAGAGAGGGAGGAGAGAGAGGGAGGTAGTGAAAGAGAGACGGTGAGAGAGGGGAGGATCTGCATTCTGAAACCTTCATTTGTGATTGGTTAGTTAATCATTAACAAGATGGAATATGTGGGATGTATCACTGCAAGGAAATACCGAACGTTATGAGAGGACACTGCAGTGTTATTAGTTACTCAGCCCTACAGGTCTCTCCCCTTGTGTCACCCTTAGTCTCACCCCTAGTGTCACCTCTGAACCTCTACTGACTAAACAATAACCAATAAGTCAATGTCCTCTCACCGTAGCCTGCCCCTAAACACTTTGCTGTACTCTCTATCCATCCGTCCTGTCTAACGGCAGTATTATTGGTATAAACTTGGTCTTAACAGCTCTCTGAGACTGGGTCATCAGCCTAATGCAGAACCATGGGCTAGAATCATTTTGGCATTTAGGTACAGATACCATATCTTAATTTGATCATCATGTTGTTGCAGGAATTGTAATGCGAACTTGTAGTGTATTTCAAGTTTTAAAAGGCTTCTAAATGTTGTAATTTTCATAAAGAATTTTTAGACATTTATCAACCCCTACAAAAAAGGTTGATTAATTATAATCCACATAATAATGAACATTTCCTGTTGCTGCAGTATTATTTTCCTGCTGTTGCAAACTGGCTCAAATGTAAGCCATACATCTATACATAATGAAAAGAGTTTAGCATGAGAAAGAAAGAGACAGATAGAGAAGGAGAGCGGGAGAGAAGCGAGGAGAGAGAGACTTTAGAAAGAAGGATGGATGTGTGAAAGACGACGGCTGTTTTTGTTGGCCTGACCTTTTGTTTTGGTTAAACAGATGTAGATGGACACAATAGGAGAGGCAGGGACAGGCAACAGCTGATGTAGGCCTGGTACAGAGAACAGCATGCCTATAGGGTACCATGTAGAAACAGCTGAATACTCTCTCTCACACACACACACACACACACACACACACACACACACACACACACACACACACACACACACACACACACACACACACACACACACACACACACACACACACACACACACACACACACACACACACACACACACACACACACACAGGAATAGAGAGAGGATGCGAGAGGTAGAAAGAGAGGAAGAGAGAGAAGAGAGAGAAGAGAGAGACCTCCCTTAACTCTTTAACTCCTGACATTGCTTTCCTCCTCCTTTCAGGACGGTTGAGGAACAGTAGCAGAAGAGAGAAGAAAACCTCCACTCTCTCATCATGAAGACTGGAGGAACAAATCCTGATCCTTGGGAGAGGAGCCAGGGTGAGAGGCTGTCCGGGAGCTCCGCTGGAAGTCAGGGGAGGATTAGGCTGTCTCTAGCCCACCCAGGGCTGCTGCTTCTGGGGATAATACTGCTGGTCCTCCTGCCCTCTGAAGAAAGTCTCAAACAGAATGTACCCAGAGTCAAACTCAGCTACAAAGGTAAGAGACTAGGATATATGGTACAATAATGACATGCTAATGCACTGATGGCCGAGTGATGGCTATTATTTAGGACAAATTAAAGAATCATGTTTAATATGTGACTTAACCACATTAATTTAATTCTGCTAGTTTTAATAGATGCTTTAGCTGGGAGGATGAACTAGCTACGACCCACAAGCAGGTCCTCAACCAACATGTTGGGTACCAGCGGTATAACTTTAGGTTGGCATGGGTTGTTGGTCGTGTGCTTTAACCAAGAAATTACCGCCACATCTACAAAGACATAATATGATATCTACAACAGAGGTAGAACATAATACAGTATATGCAGCAGTGCAACACACACAACAGCTATTTCTCTTATCATCGTGCCAGCTACTTCAACTACTCCTCTATGTTAACACCAGCTACCTGCAGTATTTTTTATCCTCAGCTGCGGTGAATTACCCATAAATGAGCCGTTCTCTGGCCCACTGTCCAGATGATTGTTCTGACTTCTAGCTCTCTCTTCTTCCCTTTCTTTTTCGTTGTCTTTCTTCACCTTTCTTTTCGGCTCCTGTGAGTTCGACCATAGGGATCACAACTGTTATCAGAACACACATACACACATACAACACATAAAAGCTCCCTTGGTCACTGTGTTAATAGATATGAGGCGTGATATATCACTTGAAAACAGAGAGAGTGATGTCGGGGGTCCGTACTGTTGGGTTTTGTTTATCATGTTATACAACTACAACAACTCTACATACACTCTTTTTAGCCTCCACAGTGTTCACCATTTTAGTCTCTTCAGTAAGGTAAATGTAATTTCCACCCTGTTAACATGTTAAATCTCTGAAGCAGTTATAGTGAAAAGTGATGAATATGCAAACATTTAATTAGTTTTAAATACATATGTACTTTATAGAGTTCTATATTTATACAGAAATAAGAATTAGTATGCGTATATCATGAAGGTCTTCAGTGAAGTATGCAGCTCAGCTGGGTCTGGGTCTGGGCCTGGGTCTGGGTCTGGGCCTGGGTCTGGGCCTGGGTCTGGGCCTGGGTCTGGGTCTGGGTCTGGGCCTGGGTCTGGGGTAGCTGTGGTCCTCTGTGTGTGTCAGTGTGTTTAGCGTTGGGTAAACTAGAGACTGTGTTTGTTTTGAGCTATGGCTCCTTAAAAACCCATTTTAGCTCCAAAGCAAAAATAACATTTGAACTCTAACAAAAATCCTACAGTAACGCAAACTCCCAAACCACTCATACAACCTCATTACAACCCCACTGCAACCCCACTGCAACCCCTACTTCAACCCCACTGCAACCCCTTCTTCAACCCCACTGCAACCCCTACTTCAACCCCACTGCAACCCCTACGTCAACCCCATTGCAACCCCACTGCAACCCCTACTTCAACCCCACTTCAACCCCACTGCAACCCCTTCTTCAACCCCACTGCAACCCCTACTTCAACCCCACTGCAACCCCTACGTCAACCCCATTGCAACCCCACTGCAACCCCTACTTCAACCCCACTGCAACCCCACTGCAACCCCTACTTCAACCCCACTGCAACCCCACTGCAACCCCTACTTCAACCCCACTGCAACCCCACTGCAACCCCTACTTCAACCCCACTGCAACCCCTACTTCAACCCCACTGCAACCCCACAGCAACCACTACTTCAACCCCACTGCAACCCCACTGCAACCCCTACTTCAACCCCACTGCAACCCCACTGCAACCCCTAATTCAACCCCACTGCAACCCCTACTTCAACCCCACTTCAACCCCACTGCAACCCCTACTTCAACCCCACTGCAACCCCACTGCAACCCCACTGGAACCCCTACTTCAACCCCACTGCAACCCCACTGCAACCCCACTGGAACCCCTACTTCAACCCTACTGCAACCCCACTGCAACCCCTACTTCAACCCCACTGCAACCCCTACTTCAACCCCACTTCAACCCCACTTCAACCCCACTGCAACCCCTACTTCAACCCCACTGCAACCCCTACTTCAACCCCACTGCAACCCCACTGCAAACCCTACTTCAACCCCACTGCAACCCCTACTTCAACCCCTACTTCAACCCCACTGCAACCCCTACTTCAACCCCTACTTCAACCCCACTGCAACCCCTACTTCAACCCCACTTCAACCCCACTGCAACCCCTACTTCAACCCCACTGCAACCCCACTGCAACCCCACTGCAACCCCTACTTTAACCCCACTGCAACCCCTACTTCAACCCCACTGGAACCCCTACTTCAACCCCACTGCAACCCCTACTTTAACCCCTACTTCAACCCCACTGCAACCCCTACTTCAACCCCTACTTCAACCCTACTTCAACCCCACTGCAACCCCTACTTCAACCCCTACTTCAACCCCACTGCAACCCCTACTTCAACCCTGACCACCAAACCCTGATCTAACTCATAACCCCTAAACCCCCAACACAAATTCATCACTCACTAGTTCACATTCACTACTCTAACCCCTATACAACCCCCCTCACCCCAATTCCAACTCTCACCCCCTAACCTCCTGCCCTGGCCGAGTCTCTTACAAACCCAGCATGGTTGAAAATATATGCTTCTTTACATGTAGATAGTTTACAACATAAATACATTGTAGTACATACATTGAGTAGGAATAACAACTGCCTTAATAAACACTATTTATGTAGCAAATTGGCCTGTAGAAATATGAATGTTCAGCTCTGCAGCTTGCGTTGTTTCATTCCAGTTGAAAACATGAGCCATATTTTCATTTAACTAGGCAAGTCAGTTAAGAACAAATTCTTATTTACAGTGACGTCCTAGGAACAGTGGGTTAACTGCCTTGTTCAGGCACAGAACAACAGATTTTTACCTTGTCAGCTCGGGGAATTCGATCTAGCAACCTTTCGGTTACTGGCCCAACGCTCTAACCACTAAGCTACCTGTCACCCCATATAATTCAGCATAACATTTATGATTATCATGAAGCATCACTTGTGTGTCCCAATCTTCATATTACTTTCGCTTTGGTCTTCCAACAACATGTGGGAGGAAACAGCACAATAGCTGCTCTAACTGCTGTGTGAATAGAATATATTTAGTAGCCGGTATCACCGTTATTGCCCCTGTCTGCACTAATAATCAGATGCGCTCATAAATGTGCTGATACTCACGGAATAGTTTAGAGATCTCAAGTTATGACACTGCGTGCATTTCATCAGATGCTAAATAATGCGCTACTCTGGTTATTTTCCTATGTTTGGTCCGGACATGTGTTCTCACCAGCAGCAAACCGCACCGTGGTACGAATTTAATCGGACCGAGACCACCCTTTTTGAGCGAACCACGGTGCATTGTTTAGTGTGCTCCCGAGTGAGGATAGAATGCTCTTACCAGTCCAAACGAACAGAACTAATGGGGTAAATGCACCAGAGTTCGGAAAACCACACCTGAAAGCCATCTGAGAGTGTATTAACCTCTCTGCCCTCAGGCTTTGGGGTGTCAGTACAGCTCCATGTTAGGTTGCCTCTGTCAAGAGGAGTGAAGGATGAAATCCATCAAAGCAAAATTATTACTGATTGAACTCACACTTCAAAAACAACATCACCCCCTCTCTGAAAACACAGTTGGTAAAGTCAAACTCCATCAAAGTCAATCATATCCGATTGAATGCACTCCTCCAAAGCATCGTCATCCCTTCATGATCACACGCTTCAAACACACACCTCATCCCTGTCTTAATGAACTGGATTTCAGAAAGCTGATTCTCAGTGAACTTTCCTCTCAATAACCATCAGCCAATGTTTCACCTCTACTCTAACAGAGGTGAAAGAGTTCAGGATTTTCCAATAGGGAGAACAATCATTCAAGGTCCTCTGATATGCCAGCCCTAGCTCTAGTGCTCTGAAACCTCTCTCTCAGTGTCTGTGCGGATCCATCATAAAAATATACTGTATGGCTACAGTACGGCTCCCGTCCAATGACACACAGCAAAATGATTCAAACATAATCTTAATATTATCACAGCAGACTTTGTTATTGTTTTTGTGTGTATTTCCAAAAACCTGACATGAGCTGTGACGACAGAATGAGGGTAAATGTGCTACTGTCATACTAGTGGCTCCTTGCCAATGTACATGAGGGACAGTTTGTCTATAATGTAACATTATAGGATAATATATTAGGATAATAGGATAATATATTAGGACAGTTTAGTTTATGAAATAATATCGGATATATTCTACAGAGTTAATCTGACTGGCTCTCTCTATTAACTCATGTCAATCAGTTGTTCCATAACCTACATTCTGACCCAGATCAGGACAAGCACTTTTCTTTATAGCTAGGAATTCTATGTAACTGTAAAGCCACGTTCTCCATCTCTCTTCGCTAGAGGAACACTTCCATGTCTGGAATTGTCTGAGCCAAGCTTTAGCTAATTCCTTTCTCTTGCATAGTTTGATGGGTCGATGGCGCTCTGATATTTTCACAGTGTTCCTATACAGTATAGCGGGAGTGTTAACCCTTACGCTAGTGATGACATTCCTATCTGTCAAAAGTGTATAGAGGATGAGACAGTCGCAGGTTTAGAACTACTACATTTATTAAAGCACAAAATATATATACTGTATATAAGCGGGATGAAACCCAAAGTGCAAAATAATAAAGTACTGAGGAAAACAAGCAACATTTACAATGACCGAAAAAGACAAATGACAGAGGGAGTATATACAGTATACAGTGATAGAGTGGGGATTGGAACCAGGTGTGCGTAATGATGAAGTTACAAGTCCGGGGTTGATGAGTGAAGGGCGTTTGCCAGCAGCAGGTTCGGCAGCAGCTAGAAGGCCGGTGTCGCTGATCTACTGAGCTGCATAGGAGTGGGAGCGGAGCCAAAGTGAAGACTGGTGTGACACTAATTAAAAATAATGTTTAACATGGCATTGATTTAGTTTTACTAAAGATCTCAAGGTTTTAACGCCATGATCTAATTAACTTCAGATTCTCTACAGACTATCTACAGACTGTAAGTAAGATTTAAACTAACTATCTGCTAACCTTAACCTTAACCCAGATCCTTAACCTTAATCCTTATCCTTAACCCTTATCCTAACCCTAGCCTTAACCCTTAGTTAACCCTTATTCTAAACCTAACCCTAACCTTAGCAAGCCGTTGCTTATCAACATATAGTTTGTTGATAGTACGACCATCTGTAGACATCTACAGATGGATCATCCGGACTCTCCAAATAAAGTGTGACCAAACTATAATGTATTTCCCTTCAGGATATCCATATGTCTATCATAAGCAGACACATCTTTGTTTCTGTCACTGTTGATTCCCATCCTCAGAAAACTGGATAGGGAGGAGAGAATAGGAAGAATTTTAGTCACCATAGTTACCACACCCTGGGCTGTGGCACTGTAGCTGTCACACGCACACGCACACACACACACCAGTCCATCAGTGGGGTTATCTTAAGGCCTAATGCTAGCCGCTGACCAGCGTGATATGCTATCTAACTCAAATAAACCAGTAATCAGGGGCTGCTGAATGGGGCTGAGGGCTCACTTCCCTGGGGAGTGACTGCAGAGGGAGGGGGGGGCATGACTGGAGCCCAGCGCGCTAAGCTAAGTGCTAACAGTGATGCGAAGCAGGGTCTATCCCTGGGTTCCCATTGCTGTGTGTTTACAGTGCAGATTACAGAGTTAACCAAGGGCTAGCACGGCTGACCTCTCGGTAGGTTTAGTGTTGAGAGGGCATAGGGGCTCTGCATGCATGTGTGTGTGTGTGTTTGTGAGAAATAGAGAGAAAGAGATACATGAGTGTGTGAGTGTGTAGGAGGAGGTATTAGGGGTTGAGGGAGGGGTCTAAAACTTTAAATATTGGTTGTGAGTAACCCCCCCCCCCCCCACACACACACACACACTGAGATCTCTGGAGTCACCAGCCTTCATTCACCCAGCATAGAAACAAAGTCAACATCACCTCTATGTGGGGGAGTCAGGGGTGAGGTAGGGTGTGTGTGTGTGTGTGTGTGTGTGTGTGTGTGTGTGTGTGTGTGTGTGTGTGTGTGTGTGTGTGTGTGTGTGTGTGTGTGTGTGTGTGTGTGTGTGTGTGTGTGTGTGTGTGTGTGTGTGTGTGTGTGTGTGTGTGTGTGTGTGTGCGTGAGCATGTGTGCTTGAGTCTGGGTCAGGTAAGAGAAGTAAAGTACCATGTTACCTACGGTGGTTTTGGGAAACTCACTCAAATCAATTACTCCGAACAAGAAAAGTACTCTCCTCCCAAACTTGATTTCTTGAAATATTTAGTCAATGTATGTGCTGCATAAAATAACGTTTGCAACAGCATTTGAACAATGGAGAGATTAAAATAGGTTAGACAGGTGAATGGACATGAAAACATGCATAAATACCTCTCACTGGTCTGTCGTTGACACTCAGCCCTCATTTTATTGTTTTTCACTCAAGAAAAAGTATTAATGGATGAGCAAGAGATATTCAAGGTTGACTTAGGGGTGGAGGGCAGGCGCTAAGGTGTATGGATTACGCCACAGGTGATGATGCTGCAGGTATGGAGTTGAATGAGGACAAACCCACTGACTCTTCCTCATCTGATCTCCATCTACAGCCAGTCAATAACTCTGTGGGTTGAGCCTGGCATCTTTAACACTGTCACCGTACGAAGATAATACCCACTGTTATCTGAGTATGCCTTATTGTAATGTAAGTGTAGCATGCCCATGCATTAACATCTCTCAGTCTGTAGTCTACAGTCTATGTGCGTGTGTGTACACACAGTTCATGCCAATACACACATTACCTTGCGCTACCAGGTTCAGTAAACCATGTGTATTCTATGAATTCTAGATGCACCAAACAAAACTTTTTCCATGCATCATAATGTGTGTATCTAAGTCTGCTCTCTCTCTCTCTCTCTCTCTCTCTCTCTCTCTCTCTCTCTCTCTCTCTCTCTCTCTCTCTCTCTCTCTCTCTCTCTCTCTCTCTCTCTCTCTCTCTCTCTCTCTCTCTCTCTCTCTCTCTCTCTCTCTCTCTCTCTCTCTCTCTCTCTCTCTCTCTCTCTCTCTCTCTCTCTCTCTCTCTCTCAGAGCTGGTCCAGGGTGGTAGTGTATCAGTGTTCCTGAGTCCTACTGATGGTCTCCATTCCCACTCTGTGTTGTTGGATGAGGAGAGAGGCAGGCTGCTGCTGGGAACCAAAGACTCAGTCTACCTACTGGACCCTGACAACCTCAGCAGAGCCCCCAGGAAGGTCTGCTTAAGCTACAGCAGCAACACTCCTGGAGAACCATTGACTTTATTATGCAGGGAGTTTGGGGGAGATATCTTTATCCAAATAGCTTAATACAGTACATGGAATTGTGTGGGGAAGGACAATTGAGAGCTTGGGACTATAATGTTCTATCTGCAAAAAGATGATTCTGAGATAATTGGCTTTAAAGTTCCAAAACCTCGTTAGTTTGAATCGTGTCAGCAATTTTTATCTTGCATTCTTTTGAACTTAACAACATTGAGTTTGGGTATTTCGAGTACTATATAGGTAGAGAACAATAAACAGAACAAGGCAACTTTAACTCAATATTGACAAAAATGTAGATAGAAATGTATAGTCCCAAGCTCTCGCAATATGAAAAGAACATATCTAAGCCAGCACAGTATAATTTGGATCACCACGGTAATGTGAAAAATGTATGAGCTGCACATATAGGAAACAGCCTTAGATTCTCTCCCCAGAACTCAAGTGTTAACAGCTGACTAGCTATTACCCCCTGCAGACACAAACTGCCACATCTCAGACCTGCCACATCTCAGACCTGCCACACCTCAGACCTGCCACACCTCAGACCTGCCACACCTCAGACCTGCCACACCTTACCCACTTTCCAATAAGCTCACACGTATGTTCCATGGAATCATTACTAGATACTAGATTTAGTTTCCCATCATTATATCTGTCATTTAAACTATCATTTAAACAACTAGCCAACCTGACTGTGCTTGTGCTGCATATTTTCCACCTGACTACTGACACAGCTATGTGGAGTGGATCTGGGAGGAATGCAGCCTAATCAGTGATGTATTGTAGTTGTGGGAAGAGTTTGTAGAGTGGATGGAATAATCAACAGTCAAGTGACGTGGTGCACTATGTTGTCTATCAGACTGTATATCTACTGACCTTGACTTTGACCTAGAATAAGACCACACACATGCATGCACGCTCACACACACGTGCACACGCACACGTACACACACACACACACACACACACACACACACACACACACACACACACACACACACACACACACACACACACACACACACACACACACACACACACACACACACACACACACACACACACACACACACACACACACACACACACACACACACACACACACATACACACAGCTGCAGTTGGTAAACCCATACATCAGAGGTTGTAGAAGTGAGTGTGTGTTTATGCAGCTGTGGTTGGTCCAAGCGCCAGACATTTGAGTTTATTTGATCTTAATCTCGTTGATGTAAGTCTGAGTGTTGCTCTCTAAATGTTGCCTTTCTGGTTATTGATACTGATGCTGACTAGATAGTTAGACTAGAATCTTCTGTGTGTAGAGCTGTGTGGATATATCCATGCATAAGATAAATAGACAGAAATTAGACATACTCAGACAGACAAATGGAGTGCACATTCATAAGTGTGTCTAATTTTCTTGAGTCTGTAACACATTATCCTACTGTCCTATTTCAGCTGGTAAAAATATGATATTTACAACTATGGCTACATTGACATTTTACCATGGGTACAATGGAACTCAACATAATCCTTACTTACCTGATACAAAATGGTACCTGTTGCAAAAATTGTACTTATTTCAATGAATCTCAAACAAAACAAGTAATCACATGATATGCCAAGTTCTAAGTAAATTCCAGGTATATTTCAGATTGTGAGATCAGGTGTGACCCAATCCTCCCGTTGTGAAACCAATGCATTGATTGATTGGTGGTATAGGATTTATGTTGATGGGGTTTCTCAAATCCAGCTCATGCCAAAATCCTCTCACGTGCCCAGACCTGTACTGTACTATACTGTACTGTAATGTACTGTGTACTCAGTATGTCAAATCATAAGACATAAGACTTTTTGTATGAATTACATGCTGCTGGGCAATAGTATGGAATCTTAATACACTGATGCGTGTGTATGGGTGTGTATGGGTGTGTATGGGTGTGTATGCGTGTGTATGGGTGTGTATGGGTGTGTATGCGTGTGTATGCGTGTGTATGCGTGTGTATGGGTGTGTATGCGTGTGTATGGGTGTGTATGGGTGTGTATGGGTGTGTATGCGTGTGTATGGGTGTGTATGCGTGTGTATGGGTGTGTATGGGTGTGTATGCGTGTGTATGCGTGTGTATGGGTGTGTATGGGTGTGTATGGGTGTGTATGCGTGTGTATGGGTGTGTATGGGTGTGTATGGGTGTGTATGCGTGTGTATGCGTGTGTATGCGTGTGTATGGGTGTGTATGCGTGTGTATGGGTGTGTATGCGTGTGTATGGGTGTGTATGGGTGTGTATGCGTGTGTATGGGTGTGTATGCGTGTGTATGGGTGTGTATGCGTGTGTATGGGTGTGTATGGGTGTGTATGGGTGTGTATGCGTGTGTATGCGTGTGTAAGGGTTTGTATGGGTGTGTATGCGTGTGTATGGGTGTGTATGCGTGTGTATGGGTGTGTATGGGTGTGTATGCGTGTGTATGCGTGTGTATGGGTGTGTGGAGTCTGTGCAACCCCAGCGATAGCTCTCCTTGGTAGTGGGTTGGGGTGAACACGCTAAGAATATAAGCCAGTTATAACACGTGTGACCATCGGGTAGTCTACATACAAAGCACACAGAACATTATCCCCCTTTACACATTAAGATCACTGTTAAGACAGGCTGATTCCTGTCTAGGGTTTAATAGCAGGAACCGTCACCGAGAATCAAACGTGACATTTTGGTGTTCTTCCAAATGTCAAATTTCAAAGTGTTTTAATAATTTTTAATCTCCACTATAACAAGCATCTAGACATTATCTCAAATTTCTTTTAGACTAAGGTTTAGTTTTCAAAGCGAAGATTTGTATAAACCTTGCTGTCTGTTTCTCCGAAATTTGCAACATTGTCATGCCCTGACCTTAGAGATCCCTATTATTCTCTATGTTTGGTTAGGTCAGGGTGTGACTCGGGTGGGAAACTTTATGTTTTCTATTTCTTTGTTTTGGCCGAGTGTGGTTCCCAATCAGAGGCAGCTGTATCGTTGTCTCTGATTGGGGATCATATATAAGTTGTCATTTTCCGTTTGGGTTTTGTGGGATCTTGTTTTCTGTATAGTTTATTTGCCTTACAGAACTGTGCGCTTCCGTTTTCACTTTGGTTATTTTGTTTGAGTGTTTAAAAAAAATAAAAAATATCATGAACACTTTCCACGCTGCGCTTTGGTCCACTCCATTCGACGAGAGTCGTTATAAACATTGTTTCAATATTCAAAGTCGATCTCCACCTGTCCCATAGTAATGAACGTGTAGGAGTCAGGACAAGACAGACAGGCAGGCAGTGTTTCTCAGCCAGTCAAAATCATGAACCAGCCAGAATAATCTTTATGGGTATATACAAAGAAATGTAAATAAAAAAAAGGTAAAAGGAAACAAAGTGCAGCTAGTTTGCAGTCTTTCCAGCTTGTTTGAAGTGATTGTGTTAGCTGTGTTGTTGGCTAGCTCCTCTGAACAACAGTGTCCTGACAAGAGAGCACATTTTCTATGCCAGGTGAAATCGCGCCTCATTAGCTCATTGTTATGGATGTTATGGGTGTCCAAATAAATACAAATGCACCATCTGTTGTTATTCTGTCTGCACTGTTTGACGTGACTGTAAATTAGCCGTGATTGGCTAGCTAGCAAGCAAGGGATACAAACCTTGCTAGCCAGTATGGTAATGGAACATTTAAAACGAACGACAGGGTCACGTCCATAGATACAGAACAAAAAGACTGAACGACTGTGTCGCGTCTCTAGCAACTGAACCAATAGAACGAACGACCAGCCAGCTTGGGTAGCAACCCTAGACTTGTGTCAGGGCTATATCTTGTGGAAGGATGAAATAGTTTGAATAAATTCATCAAAATATGTCAATCATTATTTGAATATGTTGGCAACTGTAACGGTGTTCCTCCTCCTCCGAAGAGGAGGAGCAGGGATTGAACCAAGACGCAGCGTTGTGATACGACATGATATTTATTTAACCAAGACAAAAAACGAACTAAACTTGATACAAAACAAAATAACAAAACGAATGTAGACAGACCTGGACTACGAACTTACATGTAACACGAAGAACGCACGAACAGGAAAAATGACTACATAAAACGAACAAACAAACAAAACCGAAAACAGTCCCGTGTGGCGTAACATACACAGACACTGACACAGGAGACAACCACCCACAAACAAACAATGTGACCCCACCTACCTTAATATGATTCTCAATCAGAGGAGATGAAAACCACCTGCCTCTAATTGAGAACCATATTAGGTACCCAAACCAACATAGAAACAGAAAACATAGACTGCCCACCCAAACTCACATCCTGACCAGCTAACACATACAAAAACTAACAGAAAACAGGTCAGGAACGTGACAGCAACCGGTTGTATTAAAGTGATAATGCCCTCAAAGCCGGTGTTTGGAGGATATATTGGCACAACACCTGTGCTAATATGAATGTCATTTTCACTACCGTAATAACCTCATAATATTTTACCAGTTGGCCAGCAATGCTTCATAGGCCTTCGTTAAAACTGGGCTACATCAATGAAATAGTGTGGTGACTTTGAGAGAACTTTGAGTAGATTAAATTGCAATGAATACAACAAGAATCCGTTAGATTCATTTGTATATTTTTCCATTTACAGTGGTATAATCATATCCAATGTTTCCATTGGTTTTATATGCTTTTAAATAGCACTTCTGGTTTTAACCAGGAAACCGGGATTCCCGGTAATTTCTTGACATTTTCTCGGGACGAACAATTGGTAAATTCTCTGGGGGAAAATCTGATTTAAGTACATTTTCTTCTCTGAGGGTTTTGTGCAGTATGCTTTGTTCTTATGTGTTGTGTGATATGGTTTTGGTAGCATCTGTTGTAGGATCAGGGTTATTATTTGAAGTGTGTTGTCTCTTACATAAACCTCACTGTCTATCTGTTCCCAGATCAGCTGGCCATCCTCCAGAGACACAGTGGAGATGTGTAAACTGGCAGGCAAGAACGCTCAAGTGAGTACAACCTGGAAAATGTCTGGCCTGACAGTAAAATCTCTAATCAGAGCACTAATTAAAATATAGTTTGTTTCTGTCTGTGTCTTATTGTTTCTTCTCCTCTGCTTCTCTCTCTCAGTTGGAGTGTGCCAACTTTGTGCGTGTGCTCCATAACTTTAACCATACCCATGTGTATGCCTGTGGGACAGGAGCCTTCCACCCGATATGTGCCTTCATTGTGATCTCAGGACGCAGAGTGGTAGGGTCAGGGAGAATTATACATGCATGGACGTACACATTCATACACGTACACACACAGACACCCATACACCAACCACACACACGCACACACACACAGAGACAGACAGACAAGACAGACACAACACACACACATACACACAGACACAAACTGCATTCCTTACTGCTTACACAGTCTCTCTCTGTCTCTCCAGGAGGGTGTGTTCCAGTTGTTGTCTGGTACAGTGGAGTCCGGGAGGCTGAAATGCCCTTACGACCCCAGGCAACCTTTCACGTCTGTCCTCACAGGTCAGACCACACCCCTACCATCTGACAGTTGATCACCCCCACCCTGACACCATCCTACTACAACCACATGCAGCCCTACCTCCCACTCTCTCCTCTCCTGGTGATCAAAGCCCCTGTACACCACTCATGTACTCTCACACTCTAGGGCCCAACTCTCTGTTTTGAATATCTAAGAAAAAAAGCAAAGTGCTCTTGTCCAAGTCAGTGTCTCTTGCAGGGATAATTATTTCTTAATGTAATAAACAAACGTACTTGGCATTAAACTATAAACACTCCGACTCAGAGTGTGTGTTTCTGTGACCCCCTGTCTCCCTCATGACTCACTCTGCTATCCCAAAGGGGGGGGTGTGTGTGTGTGTGTGTGTGTGTGTGTGTGTGTGTGTGTGTGTGTGTGTGTGTGTGTGTGTGTGTGTGTGTGTGTGTGTGTGTGTGTGTGTGTGTGTGTGTGTGTGTGTGTGTGTTTGCGTGCGTGCGTGTGTGTGTACATGTTCATGTGTGTGCTTGTGTGCATGTTGTTTTGAGGAAGTAAGACAGAGTGAATTCAGCAAGACGTTGTCATCTAAGCCGACTCCTAAATTATCTGAAACATTGTTGTCAAGGCTAGATTCATGGAGACATGTTTTCTCTGCCTATCTTCTTACAGAAAACTGATTACAGAAACATCCTCTCATGCCAAAGAATGTCATGTTACTGAAAGTATGACGCACAGCTTAATTCTTATTTCTGCAATCCCGTTAACGGGATCGATATGACAACAGCCAGTGAAAGTGCAGGGCGCCAAATTCAAACAACAGAAATCTCATAATTAAAATTCCTCAAGCATACAAGTATTTTACACCATTTTAAAGATACACTTTTTTTTAATCCCACCACAGTGCCCGATTTCAAAAAGGCTTTACAGCGAAAGCACCACAAACCATTATGTTAGGTCACTGCAAAATCACTGTCACGCCCTGACCGTAGATTGCTTTGTATGTTTCTATTTTTTGTTTGGTCAGGGTGTGATGTGGGTGGGCAATCTATGTTTGTATGTCTACGTTTTCTATTTCTATGTTTTGGCCTGGTATGGTTCCCAATCGGAGGCAGCTGTCTATCGTTGTCTCTGATTGAGAACCATACTTAGGTAGCCTGTTTTCCCACTGGTAGTTGTGGGTGGTTATTTTCTGTTTAGTGTTTGTTGCACCTGTCAGAACTGTTTCGGTTATTCCTTTTGTTATTTTGTATTTAGTGTTCAGTTTCGATTAAATAATATGAACACGTTTCACGCTGCACCTTGGTCTTCTCCTTCTTTCGATGAATGCCGTTACAATCACAGAAAAACACAGCCATTTTTCCAGCCAAAGATAGGAGTCACAAAAAGTAGAAATAGAGATAAAATTAATCACTAACCTTTGATGATCTTCATCAGATGACACTCATAGGACTTCATGTTACACAATACATATATGTTTTGTTCGATAAAGTTCATATTTATATTCAAAAACCTCAGTTTACATTGGCGCCATGTTCAGAAATGCTTCCAAAATATCCGGAGAAATTGCAGAGAGCCACATTAAATAAAATAAATACTCATCATAAACTTTGATGAAAGATACATATTTTACATAGAATGAAAGATACACTTGTTCTTAATGCAAACGCTGTGTCAGATTTCAAAAAAGCTTTACGGCAAAAGCACAATATTCAATTATCTGAGAACTGCGTTCAGCCACAAAAGGAAGCCTTACAGTTACCCGCCAAATTGTGGAGTCAACAAAAGTAAGAAATAGCATTATAAATCTTCACTTACCTTTGCTGTTCTTCGTCGGAATGCACTCCCAGGAATCCCACTTCCACAATAATTTTTTATTTTGTTCGGTAATGTCCATCATTTATGTCCAAAGAGCTACTTTTGTTTGCGTGTTTGGTAAAACAAATCCAAAGTCACGAAGCGCGTTCACTAAAAGCTGACGAAATGTCAAAAAGTTCCGTAACAGTCAGTAGAAACATGTCAAACGATGTATTGAATCAATCTTTAGGATCTTTTTAACATAAATCTTCAATAATGTTCCAACCGGAGAATTCCATTGTCTTCAGAAGTGCGATGGAACAGAGCTCCCTCTCATGTGAACGCGCATGGTCAGAGCATGGTCAGCTCATGGCAGACCTTACTCATTCCCGTGTCCTTCGGCCCCACTTCACAGTAGAAGCATCAGACAAGGTTCTACAGACTGTTGACATCTAGTGGAAGCCATAGGAAGTGCACACTGACCCATATCCCACTGTGTATTCGATAGGCGATGAGTTGAAAACCTACAAACCTTAGATTTCCCACTTCCTGGTTGGATTCTTTTCTCAGGTTTTTGCCTCCCATATGAGTTATGTTATACTCACAGACATCATTCAAACAGTTTTAGAAACTTCAGAGTGTTTTCTATCCAATACTAATAATAATATGCATATATTAGCAACTGGGACTGAGGAGCAGGTAGTTTACTCTGGGCACCTCTGGGCACCTTTTCAGCTAAGCTACTCAATACTGCCCCTGCAGCCATAAGAAGTTAAAGACAGATTGTCTGATTGTGTTTGTTCAGGTTTTTGTCTTGTTTTTATAAGAATTGGGTTTGTTACTCTAATTGGTTCACATTTACAGTTGTACTTGACGCTCATTCTCATTGGTCAAGGTCTAACCCTCCTTGTCTCTGATTGGTTGCAGACCAGTTCATGTATGCTGGCACGGCATCAGACTTCCTTGGTAAAGACACAACGTTCACCCGCTCCTTGGGCCCACCCCCTGACCAGCACTACATACGTACTGACATCTCAGAGGAGTACTGGAGCAACGGTACACACACACACTACACACGCACACACAGACACACACACAGACACACACACACACACACACACACACACACACACACACACACACACACACACACACACACACACACACACACACACACACACACACACACACACACACACATATACACATACATACAGAAACACACACGCAGACAAACGACACACACAAACATACACACGTATTGTAGAGCTATGAGTTATTAGCGTGTAGAGTCATTCATTATGACATGACATTATTTCTCACTAACTGTTGGCCTGGTTCTTTTGACTACATCCTTCCTCTCGGTACACAAAGATTGTTTGAAGCAAGTGAGTTCATTCATAACCTAGTTTTGTCATTAAGTGTTTCACTTCCCAGTCTTTACATTGATACACAGAGCTGTTTTGTGTTCTCAGGGTGCGATAGATGGAGGTTATTGTCAATCCTTCCACAAAAGAAAGTTATTCATGTTTGACTTTTACAAGACATCACACTTACTGTAGATCTACAGCACACACACTTACTGGGGAATTGACAGTGTGTCACACCGTTTACAGGACCCTAGTCTACACAGACAGTACACAGGGCCCTAGTCTACACAGACAGTTCACAGGGCCCTAGTCTACACAGACAGTTCACAGGGCCCTAGTCTACACAGACATTTCACAGGGCCCTAGTCTACACAGACATTTCACAGGGCCCTAGTCTACACAGACAGTACACGGGGCCCTAGTCTACACAGACAGTTCACAGGGCCCTAGTCTACACAGACAGTACACAGGGCGCTAGTCTACACAGACAGTACACAGGGCGCTAGTCTACACAGACAGTACACAGGGCGCAAGTCTACACAGACAGTACACAGGGCCCTAGTCTACACAGACAGTTCACAGGGCCCTAGTCTACACAGACAGTACACAGGGTGGTAGTCTACACAGACAGTACACAGGGCGCTAGTCTACACAGACAGTTCACAGGGCCCTAGTCTACACAGACAGTTCACAGGGCCCTAGTCTACACAGACAGTTCACAGGGCCCTAGTCTACACAGACAGTTCACAGGGCCCTAGTCTACACTCTACACAGACAGTACACAGGGCCATAGTCTACACAGACAGTTCACAGGGCCCTAGTGTACACAGACAGTTCACAGGGCCCTTGTCTACACAGACAGTTCACAGGGCCCTAGTCTACACAGACAGTACACAGGGCGCTAGCATACACAGACAGTACACAGGGTGCTAGTCTACACAGACAGTTCACAGGGCCCTAGTCTACACAGACAGTACACAGGGCGCTAGTCTACGCAGACAGTACACAGGGCGCTAGTCTACACAGACAGCTCACAGGTCCCTAGTCTACACAGACAGTTCACAGGGCCCTAGTCTACACAGACAGTACACAGGGCGCGAGTCTACACAGACAGTTCACAGAGCCCTAGTCTACACAGACAGTTCACAGGGCCCTAGTCTACACAGACAGTTCACAGGGCCCTAGTCTACACTCTACACAGACAGTACACAGGGCCCTAGTCTACACAGACAGTTCACAGGGCCCTAGTCTACACAGACAGTTCAAAGGGCCCTCGTCTACACAGACAGTTCACAGGGCCCTAGTCTACACAGACAGTACACAGGGCGCTAGTCTACGCAAACAGTACACAGGGCGCTAGTCTACACAGACAGCTCACAGGTCCCTAGTCTACACAGACAGTTCACAGGGCCCTAGTCTACACAGACAGTACACAGGGCGCTAGTCTACACAGACAGTTCACAGGGCCCTAGTCTACACAGACAGTTCACAGGGCCCTAGTCTACACAGACAGTTCACAGAGCCCTAGTCTACACAGACAGTTCACAGGGCCCTAGTCTACACAGACAGTTCACAGGGCCCTAGTCTACACAGACAGTACACAGGGCGCTAGTCTACACAGACAGTACACAGGGCGCTAGTCTACGCAGACAGTACACAGGGCGCTAGTCTACACAGACAGCTCACAGGTCCCTAGTCTACACAGACAGTTCACAGGGCCCTAGTCTACACAGACAGTACACAGGGCGCAAGTCTACACAGACAGTTCACAGAGCCCTAGTCTACACAGACAGTTCACAGGGCCCTAGTCTACACAGACAGTTCACAGGGCCCTAGTCTACACTCTACACAGACAGTACACAGGGCCCTAGTCTACACAGACAGTTCACAGGGCCCTAGTCTACACAGACAGTTCACAGGGCCCTCGTCTACACAGACAGTTCACAGGGCCCTAGTCTACACAGACAGTACACAGGGCGCTAGCCTAAACAGACAGTACACAGGGTGCTAGTCTACACAGACAGTTCACAGGGCCCTAGTCTACACAGACAGTACACAGGGCGCTAGTCTATGCAGACAGTACACAGGGCGCTAGTCTACACAGACAGCTCACAGGGCCCTAGTCTACACAGACAGTTCACAGGGCCCTAGTCTACACTCTACACAGACAGTACACAGGGCCCTAGTCTACACAGACAGTTCACAGGGCCCTAGTCTACACAGACAGTTCACAGGGCCCTCGTCTACACAGACAGTTCACAGGGCCCTAGTCTACACAGACAGTACACAGGGCGCTAGCCTACACAGACAGTACACAGGGTGCTAGTCTACACAGACAGTTCACAGGGCCCTAGTCTACACAGACAGTACACAGGGCGCTAGTCTATGCAGACAGTACACAGGGTGCTAGTCTACACAGACAGTTCACAGGGCCCTAGTCTACACAGACAGTACACAGGGCGCTAGTCTATGCAGACAGTACACAGGGCCCTAGTCTACACAGACATTTCACAGGGCCCTAGTCTACACAGACATTTCACAGGGCCCTAGTCTACACAGACAGTACACGGGGCCCTAGTCTACACAGACAGTTCACAGGGCCCTAGTCTACACAGACAGTACACAGGGCGCTAGTCTACACAGACAGTACACAGGGCGCTAGTCTACACAGACAGTACACAGGGCGCAAGTCTACACAGACAGTACACAGGGCCCTAGTCTACACAGACAGTTCACAGGGCCCTAGTCTACACAGACAGTACACAGGGTGGTAGTCTACACAGACAGTACACAGGGCGCTAGTCTACACAGACAGTTCACAGGGCCCTAGTCTACACAGACAGTTCACAGGGCCCTAGTCTACACAGACAGTTCACAGGGCCCTAGTCTACACAGACAGTTCACAGGGCCCTAGTCTACACTCTACACAGACAGTACACAGGGCCATAGTCTACACAGACAGTTCACAGGGCCCTAGTGTACACAGACAGTTCACAGGGCCCTTGTCTACACAGACAGTTCACAGGGCCCTAGTCTACACAGACAGTACACAGGGCGCTAGCATACACAGACAGTACACAGGGTGCTAGTCTACACAGACAGTTCACAGGGCCCTAGTCTACACAGACAGTACACAGGGCGCTAGTCTACGCAGACAGTACACAGGGCACTAGTCTACACAGACAGCTCACAGGTCCCTAGTCTACACAGACAGTTCACAGGGCCCTAGTCTACACAGACAGTACACAGGGCGCGAGTCTACACAGACAGTTCACAGAGCCCTAGTCTACACAGACAGTTCACAGGGCCCTAGTCTACACAGACAGTTCACAGGGCCCTAGTCTACACTCTACACAGACAGTACACAGGGCCCTAGTCTACACAGACAGTTCACAGGGCCCTAGTCTACACAGACAGTTCAAAGGGCCCTCGTCTACACAGACAGTTCACAGGGCCCTAGTCTACACAGACAGCTCACAGGTCCCTAGTCTACACAGACAGTTCACAGGGCCCTAGTCTACACAGAGAGTACACAGGGCGCTAGTCTACACAGACAGTTCACAGGGCCCTAGTCTACACAGACAGTTCACAGGGCCCTAGTCTACACAGACAGTTCACAGAGCCCTAGTCTACACAGACAGTTCACAGGGCCCTAGTCTACACAGACAGTTCACAGGGCCCTAGTCTACAAAGACAGTACACAGGGCGCTAGTCTACACAGACAGTACACAGGGCGCTAGTCTACGCAGACAGTACACAGGGCGCTAGTCTACACAGACAGCTCACAGGTCCCTAGTCTACACAGACAGTTCACAGGGCCCTAGTCTACACAGACAGTACACAGGGCGCAAGTCTACACAGACAGTTCACAGAGCCCTAGTCTACACAGACAGTTCACAGGGCCCTAGTCTACACAGACAGTTCACAGGGCCCGAGTCTACACTCTACACAGACAGTACACAGGGCCCTAGTCTACACAGACAGTTCACAGGGCCCTAGTCTACACAGACAGTTCACAGGGCCCTCGTCTACACAGACAGTTCACAGGGCCCTAGTCTACACAGACAGTACACAGGGCGCTAGCCTAAACAGACAGTACACAGGGTGCTAGTCTACACAGACAGTTCACAGGGCCCTAGTCTACACAGACAGTACACAGGGCGCTAGTCTATGCAGACAGTACACAGGGCGCTAGTCTACACAGACAGCTCACAGGGCCCTAGTCTACACAGACAGTTCACAGGGCCCTAGTCTACACTCTACACAGACAGTACACAGGGCCCTAGTCTACACAGACAGTTCACAGGGCCCTAGTCTACACAGACAGTTCACAGGGCCCTCGTCTACACAGACAGTTCACAGGGCCCTAGTCTACACAGACAGTACACAGGGCGCTAGCCTACACAGACAGTACACAGGGTGCTAGTCTACACAGACAGTTCACAGGGCCCTAGTCTACACAGACAGTACACAGGGCGCTAGTCTATGCAGACAGTACACAGGGCGCTAGTCTACACAGACAGCTCACAGGTCCCTAGTCTACACAGACAGTTCACAGGGCCCTAGTCTACACAGACAGTACACAGGGTGCTAGTCTACACAGACAGTTCACAGGGCCCTAGTCTACACAGACAGTACACAGGGCGCTAGTCTACGCAGACAGTACACAGGGCGCTAGTCTACACAGACAGCTCATAGGTCCCTAGTCTACACAGACAGTTCACAGGGCCCTAGTCTACACAGACAGTACACAGGGCGCTAGTCTACACAGACAGTTCACAGGGCCCTAGTCTACACAGACAGTTCACAGGGCCCTAGTCTACACAGACAGTTTACAGAGCCCTAGTCTACACAGACAGTTCACAGGGCCCTAGTCTACACAGACAGTTCACAGGGCCCTAGTCTACACAGACAGTTCACAGGGCCCTAGTCTACACAGACAGTACACAGGGCCCTAGTCTACACAGACAGTACACAGGGCGCTAGTCTACGCAGACAGTACACAGGGCGCTAGTCTACACAGACAGCTCACAGGTCCCTAGTCTACACAGACAGTTCACAGGGCCCTAGTCTACACAGACAGTACATAGGGCACTAGTCTACACAGACAGTTCACAGGGCCCTAGTCTACACAGACAGTTCACAGGGCCCTAGTCTACACAGACAGTTCACAGAGCCCTAGTCTACACAGACAGTCCACAGGGCCCTAGTCTACACAGACAGTACACAGGGCCCTAGTCTACACAGACAGTTCACAGGGCCCTAGTCTACACAGACAGTACACAGGGCCCTAGTCTACACAGACAGTCCACAGGGCCCTAGTCTACACAGACAGTACACAGGGCCCTAGTCTACACAGACATTTCACAGGGCCCTAGTCTACACAGACAGTACACAGGGCCCTAGTCTACACAGACAGTACACAGGGCCCTAGTCTACACAGACATTTCACAGGACACTAGTCTACACAGACAGTCCACAGGGCCCTAGTCTACACAGACAGTACACAGGGCACTAGTCTACAGGCCCTAGTCTACACAGACAGTACACAGGGCCCTAGTCTACACAGACATTTCACAGGGCCCTAGTCTACACAGACAGTTCACAGGGCCCTAGTCTACACAGACAGTTCACGGGGCCCTAGTCTACACAGACAGTACACAGGGCCCTAGTCTACACAGACAGTACACAGGGCGCTAGTCTACGCAGACAGTACACAGGGAGCTTGTCTACACAGACAGCTCACAGGTCCCTAGTCTACACAGACAGTTCACAGGGCCCTAGTCTACACAGACAGTACACAGGGCGCTAGTCTACACAGACAGTTCACAGGGCCCTAGTCTACACAGACAGTTCACAGGGCCCTAGTCTACACAGACAGTTCACAGAGCCCTAGTCTACACAGACAGTTCACAGGGCCCTAGTCTACACAGACAGTTCACAGGGCCCTAGTCTACACAGACAGTACACAGGGCGCTAGTCTACACAGACAGTTCACAGGGCCCTAGTCTACACAGACAGTTCACAGGGCCCTAGTCTACACAGACAGTACACAGGGCACTAGTCTACACAGACATTTCACAGGGCCCTAGTCTACACAGACAGTACACAGGGCCCTAGTCTACACAGACAGTACACAGGGCCCTAGTCTACACAGACATTTCACAGGGCACTAGTCTACACAGACAGTCCACATGGCCCTAGTCTACACAGACAGTACGCAGGGCACTAGTCTACCCAGACAGTCCACAGGGCCCTAGTCTACACAGACAGTACACAGGGCCCTAGTCTACACAGACATTTCACAGGGCCCTAGTCTACACAGACAGTTCACAGGGCCCTAGTCTACACAGACATTTCACATGGCCCTAGTCTACACAGAGAGTACACAGGGCGCTAGTCTACACAGACAGTACAAACACTATTCTATGATGCACTCTCACATCATAGAATAGTGTTTACTCCTCTCACACACCATCCACATTTCACAGCTAGATGCGGGTTGTGTGTGAGATCTCTGGAGTGATGGTGTCACTCAGTGTTTTTGTGTAATATGTTGTGAGTGTGTGTGTGTGCTCAGGCCTACATTAGCCTATTCTAAGGAATCCTCCCAGAGGCTTTGGTTAATTTCCTCAGTGCACAGCCACATACTTTCTTTCTCCCTCTGTCTCATTCTTTTCCTCTGTTCCAAGGCTCTGTCTGGAGTTATTTTAATATTCATAACTCAGGGTACTTAGAGGAGACAGAAAAATAATAAAATCAGACACTCTGCTGTGTCCACAGGGTCAGGCTGTTAGTATGAACAATGTTACACTTATAACCCCCCCCCCGTCCCCGTCCCCGTCCCCGTCTCTCTAGAGGCCAGGTTTGTATCAGCCCATCCTGTGTCAGACACCTACAACCCAGACGATGACAAGATCTACTTCTTCTTTCGCGAGTCATCACGTGACAGCAACGATAAGAGTGTCCTGTCCCGCGTGGCACGCGTCTGCAAGGTGAGATGGGGGAGAGGTGTAGAATGGTGAAGGAAGGTGAGTGAGGGATGTTTTGAGAAGAGGTCAGGGAAGAGACGAGGAGGAGGACAGACATCTAACAGGACGAGTGTACATTGATAGATCTATTTCCTCTACTACAGAGCTGGCCTCTCCACAGATGTGCTTAAATCCCCCTGGGACAATACCTCCTAGTACATTCCTCTTGTGTAGTCTGCCAACAAAGGAACGGACCACTTTGTGGTCTTACTGACAGGACAGTCTAAGGTCTGGTCCCAAGACAGTGTAGGAGTAAGAATGAAGTAGGACAGTAGTCTAGTTGGTCCAGTACCATTTGGGTCCTGCTCCACCCCTGCTCCTTCTTTATGCTCTACCGGTAGCCCCTTCCTGTAGCCCAAACCCCCAGCTTTAACTCCTTCCATGTTCACAGTTCTTTAAATTCCTTAAATTAAGCAAAGCAGACTGCACAATTGTCTTGTTTTTTAAATTTATGGATAGCACACTCCAACACTAAGACATTATTTACAAAATCATTATTTGTGTTTAGTGAGTCCGCCAGATCAGAGGCAGTAGGGATGACCAGGGTTGTTGTCTTAAAAAGTGTGCGAATTGAACCATTTTTGTCCCGCTAAGCATTAAAATTGTAACGATTACTTTTGGGCATCAGGTAAAATGTATGGAGTAAAAAGTACATTATTTTCTTTAGGAATGTAGTGAAGTAAAAGTAAAAGTTGTCAAAAATATAAATAGTAAAGTACAGATACCCACAAAACGACTTAAGTAGTACTTTAAAGTATCTTTACTTAAGTACTTTACAACACTGGATCCCAGCTACGTGGGATTTGATATTTTCTGGTAGTAGGGAGACTGTCCCTGGAGTCTTCCCACTATAGAAATTCCAAGCTCTATTGCAACATTCCCAGTTTACGACTTGGGAGTAAGCTGTAAGGCCGATGAGGCAGGAGAGGGATTCCTTGTCCTGTGTCTATAGCCGACCATAGAGGGGTTCCTCTCTGGATAAATGGAATAACAGAGTCTTTGAAGATAATCCCATTTAGAAAACGCTAAAGCCATTACCCCTGCCTTTTCTATAATTGCATGTATATAGCGATAGGTTAGTCTGTGGGCCAAGTTCAGTAGGGAGGTTAGTTTAGGGCCCTTGTGCTGGATAAAGGAGCCCTGTACTTTATATGTATATTTGAGTACTCCTACCCTAACCCTAACACTGAGAAGGGCATTGCTTTATTGAGTAGAGCACTCAGCCAGGGGTATACATATGCTAATTAGAAAACATGCATAATTAACGAGCTTGCTAGTTTACCTTCAATTCTTCTTCCCTCATCTTTCTACTTTAGATTTTCTCTCCCTTTCTCTGGCTTCAATTCTTCCTTCATACTGCTATTCTTGTCCTACTAAATCCTTCTAACCTATTCTCTCCTCCTTGCCAGCAATTTTCCTCTTCGGTCGTCTCGCCCTCCTTTGTCAGTTCATTCCGACTACCATCATCATTACTGTAATGATCAGACCTCAGTCCCCTGCAAGTCAAATAATCACAGTTTGATCTTTATCTTGGTTTATTTAAACTGGTCTCAAACAGGAGTTTACGCGTTCAAGGTCTGTAAAATTGTACTTGATATGTCAGATCTGTGGACTAGACTGTGGTTGTTTCATGGTTTTAAACCTGCAAAACTGATTTCAGATGTATTTGTGTGTCAGACTATGGTTGTGTAGTGGTTGTGTTATGGTTGTGTTGTGGTTGTGTTTCAGAATGACGTGGGAGGGTTGAGGAGTCTGACCAATAAGTGGACAACGTTCCTCAAAGCCAGACTGGTGTGTTCCATCCCTGGACCTGACGGAGTGGACACGCACTTTGACGAGCTCCGTAAGTCACACACACACACATATTACATGCTTCCATGTTTACAGACACACACCACGTACACACTAAATGCCACATTCTTACCTTTTATGTGTGTGTGTTGTAGAGGACATATTCCTGCTCCCCACCAGAGATGAGAAGAACCCTGTTGTGTATGGAGTCTTCACCACCTCCAGGTAAAACACTTACCATACCATACAAGGCATGCGAAATCAAGGATTATCGTGTAAATATCTCTTGACGAGGGCTGTTCTTAGGCCGGAGTCGAAGCCAAGGGCCAGGAAAACAGGACTTAGGAGGGTGTTAATCACAATCATGTCCAGGTTCGAGGGCCTTATTACTTTTATAAAACGATTGCCAACACGTAAAACGTTATTTTAATCAGTACAAAACAGTCCGGGCAAAAGACAGTCGTTAGTTCTGAGATTCCGAAGTTTCTAGCCAAATGAGCTGGTTGTTCATTATATCCATTTTATTTGCAATAGTTGCTATGCTAAACAAATAATTGCCATGTAGCTATGCAGGCTAGCTACTTCTCCTTTGCTAGCTAGCCAACTAAAGCTAACACACAGTCGCATCAAGCAGCTGAAATGACAAAACAAAAATATGTGCATTTTTGTTTGTTTTACATTTGTTTCCATTTCCATTTCTTTTGATATACCTATTATAATGATCCTGATAAATGAATTTGCCAGGCTCAGAGAAGCTGTCAGTCTTGTCACGTTCATAAGCATGGCACAGTGGAGATCACAAAAAAATAACTGCTACATTGTTCCACAGGTCGGAGAGGCAGACAGCTAGGCTAGTAGCATGGGGAGATTTGTCTAGATGCTTTTTTCCAGGGGAGATAACGTTTATTGATTGCTTGGCTGGGCTGTGTGGGACCGTGGATACACATTGACAGTTTAAATGGAACTGTTAAAAGGAATTACCTGTGGATTGTGGTGAATAACTCCCTCCTATTAACCAATCAGCAGCATCCAGGATCCAAACAACCTGTTATATAACGAGACATCTCTCTACAGTACTTCTCAGGTTATTCTTCCCACTATACCTATTAGACTGTGTTTCTCCCCCAGCTCTGTGTTCCGAGGCTCGGCGGTGTGTGTGTACAGCATGGCTGACATACGAGCTGTGTTCAACGGACCCTACGCTCACAAGGAAGGACCTGACCATCGCTGGGTAGAATATGAGGGGAGAATACCTTACCCTCGCCCTGGAACGGTACGGTATCACACACACACACACACACACACACACACACACACACACACACACACACACACACACACACACACACACACACACACACACACACACACACACACACACACACACACACACACACACACACACACACACTCATCTCTCCTAGCCCTACCCCCTTCCATTTCCCTCCTCGGCGTAAGTAGGGAAACAAGAAGACTGCATACTGTTGCTGTACAGGATTATTTAGAAAGACCCCCCTCTCCTCCACTTAAATGACTTACAGTATATCACCCAATCCTGGTACATGACACAGTCCTGATGAACAATAATAAACACCCATCTACTATGTGTGCCTGTATGCATAATGCATCTCTTTGAGAGTGTGACAGAAGTCAAAGTGTGTGTGTGTGTGTGTGTGTGTGTGTGTGTGTGTGTGTGTGTGTGTGTGTGTGTGTGTGTGTGTGTGTGTGTGTGTGTGTGTGTGTGTGTGTGTGTGTGTGTGTGTGTGTGTGTGTGTGTGTGTGTGTCGGTGCGTGTGTGTGTGTGTGATATATGACCTAGTCTCAGTGCTGATGAACAATAATAAACTGCAGTCTGGGCGGCAGCTTTGTTGATGTCACTAAGTCGTGTTTTTGGAACTGATTAACATGAGGGACTGTGACTGGTATGTGTGTACAGTGCATTTGGAAAGTATTCAGACCCCTTGACTTTTTCTACATTTTGTTACGTTACAGCCTCATTCTAAAATGGATTAACTAAAATAAAATCCTTATCAGTCTACACACAATACTCCATAATGGCAAGGTGAAAACAGTTTTTTTTTACAAGTAAAAAACAGTATTTAGACCCTTTGCTATGAAACTCGAAATTGAGTGCAGGTGCATCCTGTTTCCATTGGTCATCCTTGAGATGTTTCTAAAACTTGATTGGAGTCCACCTGTGGTAAATTCAATTGATTGAACATGATTTGGAAAGGCACACACCTGTCTATATAAGGTTCCACAGTTGACAGTGCATGTCAGAGCAAAACCCCAGCCGTGAGGTCAAAGGAATTGTCCGTAGAGCTCCGAGACAGGATTGTGTCGAGGCACAGACCTGGGGAAGGTCAACAAAACATTTCTGCAGCATTGAAGGTTCCCAAGAACACAGTGTCCTGGAACCACCAAGACTCTTCCTAGAGCTGGCCGCCCAGGGCAAACTGAGCAATCGAGGAAGAAGGGCCTTGGTCAGGGAGGTGACCAAGAACCTGATGGTCACTCTGAGAGAACTCCAGTTTCTCTGTGGAGATGGCAGAACCTTTCAGAAGGACAACCATCTCTGCAGCACTCCACCAACATCTTTAGAGAGACCTGAAAATAGCAGTACAGCGACGCTCCCCATCCAATTCGATAGAGCTTGAGAGGATCTGCAGAGAAGAATGGGAGAAACTCCCCAAATACAGGTTTTCCAAGCTTGTAGCGTCATAGCCAAGAAAACTTAAGGATGTCATTAATCACTGCCAAATGTGCTTCAACAAAGTACCGAGTTATGGGGTTGAAAATGTGACATTCCCATTACTTTTTTTTAATACATTTGCTTTGTCATTTTGTGGTATTGTGTGTAGATTGATGAGGGGGGGGGGGACAATTTAATCGATTATAGTTTAAGGCTGTAACGTAACAAAATGTGGAAAAAGTCAAGAGGTCTGAATACTTTCCGAATGCACTGTATGTGTCGGTACATTTGTGTATATGCTTGCATGTGTGTGTATATGTGTGTGAGGGGATATGCATGGCGCCATCGAGAGATGGTTTATAACTGTATAATAGGAGGAACAGACTTGGTAGAAGGGTGTGAACTCCAGAAGTAGCGGTATGTACCTGAATCTGTGGAGTACTTCAGCTCACCACCAGATGGAGACAAGTTCAAAAACAGCTGAGTCTTTAATGACGGGGAATCCTAAATTAGTCCTTAAGGTACTTAGCTAGATGACTATCGGCTTCTAGCTAGGCTTTCATACTGTCTAAACATTATTGTCTATCCCCTCTCCCCAGTGTCCCAGTAAGACGTATGATCCCCGGATAAGGACCACTAAAGACTTCTCAGATGAGGTGGTCAGTTTCATCCGCTTCCACCCCCTCATGTTCCGCTCCGTCTACCCCCTGACCAGCCGACCCGTGTTCACGCGTGTACGTGTTGACTACACACTGACACAGATAGTGGTGGACCGCGTCATGGCTGAGGACGGACAGTATGAAGTCATGTTTCTGGGGACAGGTGAGATGGACACACACACACTTTTCACTAACCCTAACATTCTATTCTCAGCCTTCCTCTTTAACCTGAAAATGTTAAGACTGTTTGAATGTTAGATGTTGTTTTAATTCCATCCTGCAGTACTGTTGATACTCTGTGTGTGAGCTCCACATGAAATCCCATGTCCCCTATCATATTTGAGTCAGAAAAGGTCATTCATCTGATAGGTAAGATATAAAAAACCTTACAGAAAGCCTATCCAACTGTCAATCTCTTAGAAACAAATAAAAACTATTGGAACCAAGACTTTAAAAGAACTGATATTGGCACAAGTTGGAGGGAAAGTTGAAACATACAGTGCCTTCAGAAAGTATTCACACCCCTTTACTTATTCCACATTTTGTTGTGTTACAGCCTGAATTTAAAATTTATTTGAATTGAGATTTGGTGTCACTGGCCTACACACAATACAGCATAACTTCAAAGTGTAATTATGTTTTTAGACATTTTTATAAATTAATAAAAAATGTAAATCTGAAATGTCTTGAGTCAATGAGTATTCAACTCCTTTGTTATGACAAGCCTAAATAAATTCAGGAGCAAACATTTGCTTTACAAGTTACATAATAAGTTGCATGGACTCACTCTGAAATAATAGTATTTAACATGATTTTTTAATGACTACCTCATCTCTGTACCCTACACATACAATTATCTGTAAGGTCCCTCATCCGAGCAGTGCATTTCAAACACAAACTCAACCACAAAGACCAGGGAGGTTTTCCAATACCTTGCAAAGAATCTCACCTATTGATAGATGGGTAAAAAATAAAAAAGACATTGAATATGCCTTTGAGCATGGTGAAGTTATTAATTACACTTTGGATGGTGTATCAATACACCCAGTCACTACAAAGATACAGGCGTCCTTCCTAACTCAGTTGCCAAAGAGGCAGGAAACTCAGGGATTTCAATTTTGACTTTAAAACAGTTACAGCATTTAGTGGGCGTGATAGGAGAAAACTGAGGATGGATAAATAACATTGTAGTCACTCCACAATGCTAACCTAATGA